>NC_084646.1:20623788-20911288 GCF_019802595.1 Syngnathoides biaculeatus
AACGGTACAGAAAATGGATGGATGGATGAATATCAGTCACTAGCTTTGGAGTGATTTTCGTAAACAAATGTAAAAAGTGTAAATGACAACAATATCTGGACAAATTATATATGTAGATGCTAATTAATTAATATGAACAAAATCTATTTGAAAACAAGTATTCGAGTTGACATTTATGTACTTTTCATGTGATGACATGACAAAGGAATTAATGATATTCTAAAATCCTCCATTGTACAATGGAATTTCTGTTTAAAGGTCCCCTTCCAAGTATACATGCTGTATATTGTATTTTACAACAATACTTAAAACCCCACTGACACGAAAAGCATGATTTTTAGTATGTTTTTAATTTTGAAAAAGGCAGCCGAAATGTATCCATCTGTTTTTTCACCACACAACATGATGTCACGTATATGGCTTTTCGTAACTCCCGCCATGAAAATCCTCTCGAGGGATTTGTTTTGGAGAAGAAGCAGGAAGTGATGTCTGCAGGAGTGCACTCAGGCGGTCTCGTGTGTTTATACTAGTTTTACCTGCTGGAAGGTAGCATTTTGTTCCTTCGTGTTAGCCAAAATGCCGGCTCGTTGTATTGCTGGATATTGTTTGAATGCTCTTCATACTTTTCCAAAAGATCCGGTTCGTCGTGATTGCACTGGTGCAAAGGACGAGAGCTTCGTGGGTTCCAAATGATAGGTAGGTGTGTATGTGTCACCCAGTTCTTTGTGCAGCATATTAAAGTTGGGTTTATTTTATTTCTGTAAACAGCACAGAATACACATTTAGCTCACAGCACATAAATAGCATCAGCTAACAGTTGTCACGCGTTATACGTTTCAACATGTCCAGTCACACAGGAGTTGAAGTTGAGGGTTAAAGTATTTTTTAAAAAGTTGTGTGATGTGTATTGGGTGAGCCAAAAATATTAAATTTTATAACTGTACATGTTATCAATGTCTTGGCCTTTCCACTCCAAACACAATGTGCCACATATAGCGCTACTAAAAAAAATAATAGTTTGGGCGGGGGATGTAATCCTCTTAGAACGTAACAAAAGATCCGCGTATGTAAGTCAGGGGTGGTAAATGTGTCGATGTGCCCGCCGCGGACGGCTTCAGCGGTGCCGTGTCCGCCGAGCACAGCTTCGGCTGGGGTGGCTCATATATAGTGTCGGGGAGTCTGTTGTTAGTTAGAAGTGATCCGCATATCATCTAAATATCCCTCGAAACGATAGGGTAATATTGCCCCAGTCACTTCACTCGATTGGGAGATGTTCTCTGCTTCGAAAAGAGCTTCCGTGTCCCATAGCAGGTGCCACTATGTGTTTTCAATGGCGAATGTCCCTGCTGATGACGTTTCAGGCAATATATGGCCACTTGGATGTTGAGTGAGACTTCCGAAACTTTGCGCATGGATCACACGGTCGCCGCTCAAATTTATTTTTTTGTATAGACATTGAAATGAATAATGTCTTGTGTATCTTTCATTACAATATCTATTTTAGAATGTATATAGGATGTCAGTGGGGCTTTAAATATATTCACAATTTATGATGTAACAGTGGATGAAATAGTGAAGCTCGCAATTCTCATCGCAGCAGTTTCAGTTATAATAAACGGGAGCAGATAATGAGCGTAATAAAATACCCCCGACCCCCTTTTTAATTTTCCCATATACTTTTCTCCCATCTGCATGTGAATTGCGCTTTACAATGATGGTAAGACATCAAAGGACGCAACGTCATATAACACGTAACTGCCTTGAGTTCCACAGTAGGTTCAATTTGAATGAAGTGGAGCAGATCACTGGCATAACCTCAAAATATCTCCCTTGTCAGGTTCAGGTTTTCAAGGTGTTAGAGGCAAGGCAGAACATGGACAATCCAAAGGCAAGCAGGCGTTCAGGAATATGCAGTATATATTTTTTATTTGCAAAATAAGAACAAAGATCATGGAGCAAATGTAAATTAAAATACCGACCACTAAATATCATGATAGGATTTGGAACAAATTGGGTAAGACAACTGGCGACGTTTGACATACAAGTTTCGACAATGCCGCAACGCAGATTGAAAGAAACCAGAGAATTAAATACAATCTAATTGATGAGACAACGAAGAACGCCTGGACAAAACATGAGTGGCCGCAGGGAGCTGATTGGTCCACACAAGGTAGAGTGTTGATTAAAAACAGGTGGCCACAGTAACCAAACGAGTACACAACACAGCAACACGGGATGCAGGAAAACATGAAACAAAACATAATACAATCTAAACTAAAACACAAACCATCACACCCCTTTCTGAATTTTCACCAGAACCTACAGGTTCCCCATTAGTGGCCCAACAATCCAGCGCTTGGTGAATTATGCCTCATATTGTCAGTCAAACAAGAGAGGTCCTGAAGCTCAGTGGTGAGAGCACTGGTTTGGTAAACCAGGGGTTTTGGGTTCGTATCCCACTGGGGCGTCCACTCCCTGCGAAGGGTTGCGTCAGGAAGGGCATCTGGTGTAAAAATTTTGCCAAACATATATATGTGCGTTCATCGGAGATGACACGCTGTGGCGACACCGAAAGTGACAAGCCGAAAGAAACTTAGTTATTTACTTACTATTGTCAGTCACACCAGATGGCCGCTGTGTGTGCCGGGCCCTCCACCTCAAGGGGGTTGCGTGGTGCAGGGGGTGGAATTTGTGGGTGCGTACAGGATAACTTCGTTGAATGCGAGCGTGCTGACAACTAGCTGAGGAAGACCGTTTACATGTAATTTAGTCTCCGTATTGCATTAAAATATGCAACTTTGTTATGACAATGCTTGGGTGCCCTACAATAGCAGACACCGTGTTATGAGTCAATCAGTGCCAAGCTGTTTTCCATATTAAAATTATGCAAGAGGAGCAATCCATCCATAGCAGAGGTCATTGACATGTCTCATAATAATGAGAAATGAGACTGTCTCAGATGTCAGGCAGAAAAATTAGCAGCTAGAGTAGCTTTAGAAAAGGACATTTTGGGAATTTCCACCTGATAAAAAGATATCAAAGATGATGCAAGTTTCATTTTAAAAAGATACCAGATAAATGGGAGTCATCATGATGTGGCTATGTGGGATTATTATTTTTATCGTTGTTTAAAAGAGTGTGACTCACCGTGGATGCTATCACAAGTTAAACTAGCAAAATATAGAGCCAAGTCCTGAATCTAAACAAACAGCGGATGTTGCGAGCGCCAGCTGTAGGCTCACTGATGGGCAAATGGCTTCATGCACTCTCCATCACATGTAAGTTCAGCGATGACACTTGTATCATCCATAAGAGATTTGTGGAGCTTCGGAAGCAAGCGTGTGAACCAGCTTGATGACTGGCTGTTCTTAAACAGAGCTGTTTAGAGTGGGCGATAAATGCTGTAGTTCTTTGCCCTTGACGTATTTTGACTGAAACAAGTAACAGAAGATATATTAAGACACCTGGAAACAGTTCATTTGTTGGAAAAATTTAGTATGTCTCTTGCGATAATGTTGTCCCAATGTTCAGTGGCAGCCTGAGAATATGCATGTTATCATTTCAGAGTATACCAATACCCGAGTCTTGCCTCAAAATAACAATAAAACAACATAGTAAAACCTTTTACATAGTACAGCTTTCGGTGATTTGCCATAGAAATTAACCTATGTCAGGCACCCTGTAAATTGGTCTCCACAGCGACTGTTGGAAACATCCCAAGTCTCCATTGCCCCCTCTCCAGAGGGCAGTATTTGTCTCGAGATAAATTGAATGAGTAGTGTGATGTGGATACACTGTGAATTTTATCATCCATGTAAAATTACAGTGGGTACACAAACTGTTCATAAAAGAACATTGTTTGTTTGCCCATTTCGATCCAAGCCCACTGAAGACTTATATTACCAGGTAACAAAAATATGTCATCATTTCAATGAAGTTCTATGTTTGCTCAAACTCGTAACTCCAATAATTTGTAATTTAACAAATACATTTTTTAAACACACTCCTTATAATATAAACAATTTGTGTCCTGTGAAACACTCTTCTGGTCAATGACGATATTATACAACTGATGATATCGTTGCAAACCTTATCACGATATTGCCCTGTTCAAATCCTGAGCTTTGTTAACATCATAGCTTTGCATTTTACATAGTAACAGTATCTGATCTGTTTGGAAAAATATATCCTAACCAGACAAACTATATTTCAAAGGGTGCAGATGAATTATTTCTTTACCAAATGACCAAAACAACGAAAGAGTGTTTGGCTGCAAGGCTTTAAAACAAATGCCCATGTTGCAGATTGAAGGCACATTACGAACAAAATTGAGGGATCGACTAATTTCTCCAGAGAATGTACGTATTTGTATGTCTGATCAGGCCGACTGTCATGCTTCTGACAAGGATAGATATACCAAGAATAATAATTATAGATGCGAAAGCTTTCCAACACAAGTTTCTGTTTTTCTCGGAAAAGAAAAGGAACATAATTAATCCAGTATTGATTGTGAATAACATCAATTTTCCTGCTTTTCCTCGAACAACGGTGCCTCGGGGTTCTGAGGTCATTGGAGAAAGTCAAAGTACTGCAATAATATCGAAAATAACATCCTTTTTACTTTGCGGTGCACATTTACACCATGGAAGTCGACGTACTGTATCTATGAACAGAAATGGGGAAAACATTAAAGATACTGCCACATTCTAACCCCTTTAATGTTTAATGTACCCATTCATGACATGATTCCAGAAATATTGGAATAGTCACACAAAATAAAAGTTAATAGTACCAAATATCTTGGCTCAGTTGTTTTCATTTCCTGTGACTCGTACATTTATAGAAGTTATTGAAGATGTCTATAGGTGCAAAACAAGTGGTTGTGAAGCTAAATGGAGATGGAAACTCAGTCAATCATTGGACAAACATTGACCGTAGCCAATAAAACCATTTGGGATGCCCCGAAGAATAATGAAGCAATGATGAATTATTATTGCAAGGAAAACAACAGCAGCTGTTGACAGATACATTATGAGAGCTGTAAAGACTATAAAACAACTATTAGACAGTCCTCAAAGAATTCTTGATGAAAGCTTTATGGATTGTGAAACCAAAAATAACCAAATTGATAAAAAGCTGCAAAAGAGAAAGGATGTTCTCATGATCCCCAACACAGCAGCCCATCTTTGAAAGCCAGCAGAAGTAATGTCATGGATTGTGCTTGCACTGCGTCTTCTGGTGTGGGCTCATTAATCTTCATCTCGAGGGCAGCAGCAAAGATGAACGCGGAAATCACAGATACATTTTGCCTCCCCATTTAAATAAACATGACAAACTGTTCAAGAGAGCAGTTATCATGCAGCAAGACAATAACACAAAATACAGTGAAGAAAATAAGTATTTCAACGCGCTGCTATATTGCAAGTTCTCCCACTGAGAAATCTTGGAAGGGTCTGAAATTTTTATCCTAGGTGCATGTCCACTCTGAGAGAGATAATCTAAAAAGAAAAATCTAGAAATCACAATGCATGATTTGTTAACGATTTATCTGTGTGATACAGCTGCAAATAAGTATTGTAACACCTGTCTATCGGCTAGAATTCTAACCCTCAAAGACCTCTTAGTCCGCCCTTTAAAAGTCCACCTCTACTCCATGTATTATCCTGAATCAGATGCACCTGTGTGAGGTCGTTCGCTGCATACAGACACCTGTCCCCTCCCATACAATCAGTAAGACTCACACTTGTAACATTGCCAAGACCAAAGAGCTGTCCAAAGACACTAAAGACAAAATTGTACAACTCAACACGGCTGGAAAGGGCTATAGAGAAATTGCCAAGCAGCTTAGTAAAAAAAGGTCCAATCATTAGAAAATGGAAGAAGCTGAACATGACGGTCAATCTCAATCAGAGTGGAGTCCCATGCAAAATATCACCTCGTGGGGTCTCAATGATCCTTAGAAAGGTGAGGAATCAGCCCAGGACTACATAACAGGACTTGGTCAATGACCTGAAAAGAGCTGGGACCATCGTTTCCAAGGTGACTGTTGGTAATACACTACGACGTCATGATTTGAAATCATGCGTGGCATGGAAGGTTCCCCTGCTTGAACCAACATGTCGAGCCCCTCTTAAGTTTGCCAATGACCATTTGGATGATACAGAGGAGTCATGGGAGAAAGGTTTGTGGTCACATGAGACTAAAATGGAACTTTTGGGCCATAATTCCACAAACCATGTTTGGAGGAAAACGAATGATGAGTTTGATCCCAAAGAATACCATCCCTACTATGAAGCATGGGGGTGCTAGCATTATGCTTTGTGGGTGTTTTTCTGCACATGGCCCAGGACGACTGCACTGTATTAAGGAGAGGATGACCGCGGCCATGTATTGTGAGATTTTGGGGAACAACCTCTTTCGCTCAGTCAGAGCAATGAAGATGGGTCGTGGCTGGGTCTTTCAACATGACAATGACCCAAAGCACACAGCCAGGAAAACCAAAGAGTGGCTCCATAAGAAGCATATCAAGTTTATGGCATGGCCTAGCCAGTCTCAAGACGTAACCCAAGAGAAAAACTTTGGAGGGAGCGGAAACTCTGTGTTTCTCAGCAACAGCACAGAAACCTGACTGATCTAGAGGAGATCTGTGTGAAGGAGTGGGCCAAAATCCCTCCTGCAGTGTATGCAAACCTGGTAAATAACTATAGGAAACGTTTGACCTCTGTAATTGCAAACAAAGGCTACTGTACCAAATATCAACATTGTTTTTCTCAGGTGTTCAAATAAAAAAATGTGTTCGTTAAAAAATCATATGTTGTGATTTCTGGATTTTTCTGTTGAGATTATCTCTCTCACAGTGGTGGACATGCACCTCCGATGAAAATTCCAGACCCAACCGTGATTTCTAAATGGGAGAACTCACAATACAGCAGGGTGTTCAAATACTCATTTTCTTCACAGTACATACTTTGAAATCAACAAAGGAGTTTCAAACGTGATTCAGACTGTCCAAGTCAATCATGAGACTTGAACCACCTCCTTAAAGAAAAAACTAAAAGGAAGTAACCCACCCAAAACAACCAACAAACGAAAGTCTATGGTGAAAGCCTGGAAAAGCATCACAAAGGAAGAATGGCAAGGTTTAGTTATGTCAATGGGCCACAAGCATGAACTAAATATTACATCATATTGACCTAAATCCACTCAAGTTTACCTATTTCAACCAATGTTGGAATAGGTGGGCCCCCACCCCACCATCGCTATTCAATTGCTATCTGTGTTTTTGACACTCATGACGCTGACGACAGTATGATGTTCCTGAGACATAATTAACCTCAAGTGTGTTTTTGTGTGTGTTTTTTTAACCTAAGCTTTGGTATCTCTTAAACAGACTCCAAAAGGGTGCTCAACTTCCCATGCAAACAGCAATGGTTGTCATGTCTTACACAAAAGAAAATGTTCACTGAAAAAGTAGTTAATGCAATCTTCTCGGTTCTGCATCAGAGCCACATGCTATTTTTTTCTCAGATTCATCTTTTGCTATAAACTCAAAAGAAAATTGCTATAATATCAGTCTTCACAGTTCCAGCACGTTTGGACTATAGTACAGTTCTATTGGGTTTTAAATAGATCAAACCATAGAGTGTGAAAATAATTCTTGAACGGGGTTAAAATATTCAATGTTATGACAAAAAAAAAATTAATTTGTTCACATCCTGAATACCAGGACATTGCTTCCATACGGTGTCCTTTACAATTCGCCGGTTATCAAGTGACGGTTATGACCACGTTTGCTACAACACGGGGTTAAAATCGGTGGTATGACACAGCATGACAACCTTTTAACTGCAAACAAGCTTGGGAGTGAGTCACGCATAAAATTGCATCTCGTTTCTCATTATTAAAACCACCACCCCCCATGCATTTTTTTCTGATGTCATCAATACGCCACATGCACACTCTGCCTTACAGAAATGAGAAAGAGATGTTTGTCATAGTAGAGAGGAAAATAAAGTGACACCTGCATGAGGTCATATTAACATGGAGGAGATGGATGCCTGAGTAACGTGAGGTGGAGGGGGGGTGCATTTATTTAAATCCCATAAATTAACAAAAGAAAAAATAATTCAGAGGGAGGGGCGTCACTTACGGTCTTGAAGACTGTATTACGGCAGGTTAAGTGCAAACCTCTGCCATTTATATTTTATCAGTGTCATCATTTAAATTCATTGTATGCTATCGACTATTTATTCTTAATGAATTGATGGGATGTCGATGTCACAAAGGGACAGAGGGAGGATGCCGAGACTGGCATTGTAAAGAAGGATAACGGGATCAAGAATCCGCGGACTTGGCGCTGGCTGGAATTTTAAGTTGGAAATGAATATATTGTTGGAAAGGCATAGTGCATCTTGTGTCATCAAGATGTGAAATATGGATCTGGAAGCAAAACGTGCTTGGTCGAGCAAAAGGAAACATGGTGACACAAATAGCGAAAAGAGAATCAACGTACATGAGAATTTAACTCATGCCGACTGGAAGTAAATTCTTGTGTTTATTGGGGCAAATAAGTATACAGGTAACACAAAGGCAAACTAAACTAATGTCGACCACGACAACACTCAGCTTATATATGACAGTAATGAATTTGGCTTTAAGCCAGTGTTGTAAAATAAAAGTTTTACTTTAGCACTGCAATGACTGTGCGAAATGTCTGCATAAATCTTTTGTCTTTTTTTATTATTATTATTGCTGTTCTTAGCCTGTGTTTTTCTTTCACAGTAGAAAATGTCAATTCATGAACGCAAAGAGCTACAGTTTCTATATTTCAAGTTCCATGCAAAATTTGTGTCAACAAATGTGGAACATGATCAATAATATGAGATAAACTTGCTGTCGAGCACATTTTGACCGGCTAGTATGTCAAATCATCGATTTGCATGCAGAACCTCTTATGGGTTGCTTAAAATGTTTGTATTGCTATAATCTAATTTCAGTGAAATGTCACTGATGAACCCAGAATGTTTGCAATTTGATCTTAAGAAAAAATCTCAGTCACACTTGGACACTTGGATCTGTAATGCACGTTGAGCAACACAATCCTCACAAAACAGAAAGGATATCTGCATTTGTAAAATCCATGTGTTTTTCAAGAGGTTGTGGCTGCAACAAAGTGCTAAACCGAATATACTATTTTCTGTCAAGCGTCACCAATTGCAGCACACCCTAAACCAACAAAGCAATCAAACACAATAAACAAAGAGAGCGTCTCTCAGTAAAGTGTAGGACTTACCATGGCTGAAAATTTGGTATCGCCATGAAATGCTTTATTGTCAGGATTTACATAATGATTGATCATTGATTGATTTAATTGTTGATGAATCATATCTTTAATTAAATTGAGACAAAATGTTGTGTCCATCAGAGAGTAGGAGTAGAATCTATTCAACTGATATCTTCGAAGAAACAAGAAAATGGAACAATAATCACAAGTACACTTTTGTCATTCCTCAACGAACTGAAGGGTGAGTTTTTTTTTTATAGTTTTTAGGTTATAGTACTAACAATAGCTGTTTTTGCACTCATTTTTCCCTTAAAAGTGGTGAACTTACTTAAAGTACAACTGGTACCCGGTAAAAGAAGTTTTATGATAAGGACAGGATAACCCTGAAAAAACATTTTCATTAAAAATTGCACTGAATTCTGAATGAATCAAAGGTTACCATCCCTGAATTGATTGTTTAACCTTTGGGCTTCTGTTGTACTAAGAGTAAAACTGTAGGACTTGTAGAGTACCGGTAAATGTCCATGGAGCTAAAGAAGTCATAGTGTCCTTGCTGGTCCACCAATATTACAGACGGTCAAAATATCTGATGCAAAGGCACCGTGCACATTCAGATTTCATTTATTTTATTTGATGTTCATGCTGATTTAAGTTACTCACCGTTTACTCAGTACTTGAGTCATTTTTTTAACAGAGTACTTTCCGACTCTTACTGAAGTAATTATTTGGAGGACTACTTTTTACTTCCACTTTTGCATATTATTCCACATCAGTATTACTCCTACTTCAGTACAATATTTGCCTACACTACCCACCTCTGTTCAGAGGCAATGTTATTTGAAGTTACAACGTAAATTTGTTTCACAATTGATATATAACAACTAAATTCTCCTGATTGTTTATCAGTGGTTCTTTAAAATTAAGAGCACTGAATGACAAAGACTATTTATTCATTTATCACGAGAGGCTTGTCACTTAAAGCGTGTAGTAATGTCGCTATTAGCATCGCCGTTAGAGCGAGAAATGTTTGACGTGATGCATTCTACATATTAACCTGTTGACTTGCAGCATTCTGAATGCACAAAGCGCTTTTCATTGCATGAGCACAATGATGTCGGGAAGCCGCTTACAAAGATGGAAGTCACACTCCATTACTACTGAATTTGCATTCCTGACCCCATCCAACAACCCCGATCTTCTGTGCTATTAGTAGGAGCACTTCATATTCTGCTGGACAGTGCATCTAAGATCAGTCACAAGGGAATTTTGCTCCATCTTAATCAACACTCAGCACAAAATTGGAAAAAACAAGTGTTTTGCTTATTCTTATAGGTACAAATATAACCATTTATATAGTGACTTATTGTATTCTCCAAGGTTCAGGTGAAAAAACAATCCATGTCATGGGAAAGTTCATGTCGGTGTTTGTTTGTCTTCACATAACCTCAGCCCCAATTTTAAAATTAATCCGGTTTGACTAATCAGATGCTGTGTTCACTTCAAGATTGTCAGTTTCAATCTAATACATCTTATTATAAGACCAGATCCAAACCCAGCAGTGTAATAAAGTGGCGGTGATAACCCTCAGACTACACCCAATACAGCACAGACCTCCAACAAATCCGTTGGATCAGAAGCAAAATTCTTCATTTGGATCAGGACCAAAGCATTAATCTATTTGTGCTTTCTTCGTGACGAAGCTACTCTCAAAATCTCATCCAAATTTTCATTTCCAAATTCTTGATTTATGCTGGAAACAAAGTCATTAATTTAGAGATCTGTACTATTGGTCGACATGCCCCTACATCTACAACTTTTTGGTAGCACTACAAATGCTTGTCAGTGTAAATGAATCTCAGCTGATTCAGTCTGAAATGGCGGCCTGCAAAACACTTTCATGGGAAAGGTGTGAGTTAAGTCACATTTCTGCTGTCTCAAGACCACCATCAAGTAATTGTTGCAAAACATAACGATGCCATTGATTACATGTGCTATCCTAAGCTTCTTGAACATTCCAGTGAGCCCGGTGGGGAGGATAATACATAAGTTGAAAGCCAATCATGCCAGCACAATTTTGCTTCTGTCATGTGCTCCTCACAAGATTTCTGACAGTGAAGTTTAAAGAATAACCGGAAGAGTTGTCTAAGAGCCAAGGACCACCTGAGGAGAGCTTCAGAAAGAGCTGGAATTAGCAGATACAGTTATCATACGGAAGACAGTGAGTAATGTGTTCCACGGCCATGGGCTGTACGCATACTCATGTAAGACCCCATTGCTGAAAAAAAAAATGAAACATGTCAATGCCTGTTTAAAGTTTGCTGAACAACATTTGGAAAAGCCAGTTAAATACTGGGAAAATACAGTCTAGTCGGGTGAAAGAAAAATTTAACTGTTTGGGCCAGAAAATGCAGATCTCGTTTGGAGGAGAAATGGCACTGCACATTACCCTCGAAACACCACAGCAGTGGTCAAGTAGGAAGGTGAGAACATGATGGTGTGGGGCTGCTTTGCATCAAATGGTACTGGCAAACTTCACGTTATTGAAGGAAGAACAAATGGGAACATCAACTGAGAGATTGTTGCAAAGCAATCTGCTGCCATCTCCCAGGATGATAAAAAGGAAATGGGGGTGGACATTTCTGCACGATAATGATCCAAAACATGCTGCCAAGAAACTCTCAACTGGTTTCATAGAAAAAATAAAGCTGCTAGAAATGCCTGGCCAATCATTTTACTTCAATCCAATCAAATAGCTATGGAAAGAACTGATGCTCAGGGTCCATAAAAGAAGCCTAAGGAACCTTAAAGGTTTGAAGACTGCTTATGTGGAGGAATGGGCCAAAATGACACCAGAGCAAGTGACTACCTTTTCCATACAGGAGGTGTCTTGAAGCTGTCACTGCAAAAAACAAAAAAAAAAAAAGAAAAAGAAAAAGGGGGGGGGCTTTCGTACAAAGGGTCAGTCACATACCAGTTGGCGCGTTTCATACTTTTTTCCTTTGTCATCTCACATTATTACAAATAATTACATTTCTGAGCACATATGTTCTACTTTCTTTGTGCGTATTCATTACTTGGGTTGTTCCCAACATCTGATGAAATTTTCAGGTCAGGAGAACCTTTGCAAATATATTTAGTGAAAACAATGATGACCGCTGTATGTATCCTGTCGTGTGAAAGAAGTATTAAATTAATGAATGCACCTGAGTGGGATTTCAGAATGAATTTGTTGGTGAAGGCTCCGTCACACCATGACATTCTGGTCAACGTCTTCTGAACATTTCAATTGTTCTATTTTTCAGCGTTCTCAAACGCGGATGACACATGTGGCGTGTGATTAACGTGTGTCTAACGCACGAAAAGCGTGTAACAGCGACCAAATAAGACACCCCTAAAAACCATTAGCGTGTGCAAACGCGTCATTTGGGCGCGACGAGCGATTTGTCAACGTAAGACGAGTGTGTTGAGCGTGTGACCAATGGGTGGATAATGACAGAAAATCGTTTTGCTGGTGTGGAATTTTTACAATAGAACCGGCACTAAAACGTTGGAAAGTTCATTGTCACTTCAGCTGTTGTCGTGAGTTAGAACAGTGAGCATCATGCCGCCGAGAAGAAAAAAAGTTTGGGCGCGGACTTCAGCAACTAGCGCTGCTAGTAAGAAAGCTAAGCCTCTTTCATCACGAGCAATGTGTTTGGAGGAAAAACAACAGCACGAGGAAGAGCACGTCTGCGAAGTCACGCACCATGTGACACCCCCTGGGGACCCTAGACACCTTGCAAACCCCAGTGAGGACGGTCCGACAAAAAGACAAAAGAAGCAGAGAAAGGATTGCAGGATCCTGGACCGGGCTGTTGAGGATAGTCTGGTGGAGTTTTCCCGCGAAAATGAACTGCTGCTTTCTGGATCTTCCATAGTAGGTGCTCTCTACTGTAGCTTAATATTAAATGGACCTTGCTTTCACAAAGCATCGGTTTATAAACCCATATGCATGGAAGTTCGGGAAACGCTCGAATGACGCTCAATGGACACCAAACGACGTTTGTTTCACTTTGGTTACACGCTGTGTGCGCTAGGGGATTGTTCAGTGGGCGTTGACAGGTTGCCAGTGAGTCGTTCACTGCAAAGCAAACGATTAAGTAACAACCAAGTAAAGCCAGAGTTACGACTGACTAACGATAGGCAAACGCGTGCAACGCTCGGCGAACCTGAGTAAAACGTTCCACGGATGTTCTTGAACGTTCTGTAACATTTAAAATTAAATGTTGATGAACGGTGGTCTCGGTGAGAACTTTGTGTATGTTCAAAACTTTTTTTCCGGACCGGCGTTCTCCGTTGATTCCCAGCAATCATTGACGTTCACTGGCGTGGAAACAACGCTACTCTGGGGCTATCCCGGGGACCATGGGCGACTACCAGCGTTTCCTCAAACGCTATAGGACGCTGGCCAGAACGTAATGGTGTGATGGGGCCATGAATAAAGACCATTATTTTGAATTAACGATGCCTTTTTTTTAGATTAAACACTAAACAGGATTTTGTCGTAAAAATCTATTCCAGCACCAAAATACATTTTTCCTAAATATTTTTTCACATGACTGTATCAGGTTGGAGCTCATTTGTTTTAGTACTCTCTTTCTGGTAACTCACAAATTAATCGAGGTAGGTAGGAATGTCGTACATTTACTCACGTAACTTATTGTATAAATTGTACTTGTCAGAGTGCTTTTAGTGAAGCTAATGTTTTATATTTACTCGAGTATTTATGGTATCAAGTAACACTACTTGTACTCCGTTACAATAATATACATGCTGCTTGCTAATTTCATTTATCATCCATCCATCCATTTTCTTTGCAGCTTACGCTCACAATGGTTCTGGGAGTGCTGGAGCCAACTCAGCTGTCAACAGTCAGGAAGCAGGGCACACCCTGAACTAGTTGCCAGCATATCGCAGGGCACACAGAGACAAAGAACTGTCGTACTCACAATCACACCTTGGGGCAATTTAGAGTCTCCAATTAATGTTGCATGTTTTGGGAATGTGGGAGGAAACCGCAGCGCTCGGAGAAAACCCACACAGGCACGGGGAGAACATGCAAACTCCACACAGGGAGGGCTGGGGTTGAACCCAGGTCCTCAGAACTGTGAGGCCAACATTTTCCATCTTATCCACTGTGCCGCCCTTTCATTTATCAATACTGGATTTATTTTTAGATTTTCCCTTTCGACTTTTCCATTGGTGGCCATTGCTTCGATTCACCATGATTATCTCAGTGATCTTTGACTCAAATTCACCGATGAAATGGGACAAGAAATTCACATTTTCGCACACAGTCTTGAATGTTCCATTCAGTTTGAAGTGAGTTTGAATGTGCTCTGTAACTTCTGAACACAGTGGCATGCCAGCAATAAGAGGGAGTGCAACCAGATTATTTTTCATTCATTCATTCATTCATTCATTCATTCATTCATTCATTCAAACAGCACAGTGGAACAGCTGTAATGTGTTGGACTCACAGTTCTGAGGACCAGGATTCAATCCCGACCTGCCTGTGCAGAGTTTGCATGTTCTCCCCGTGTGGGTTTTCTCTGGGCACTCCGGTTTCCTTGGACATTCTAAATTGCCCCTATGATTCTGTGTGAGACTGTTGTCTGTCTCCATGTGCCCTGCGATTGGCTGGCAACCAGTTCAGGGTGGACCCTGCCTCGTGCCCGTTGACAGCTGAGATAGGCTCCACCACTAATGTGACCCTTGTGAGGATAAGCGACCAATAAAATGGTATGATATTCATTCATTCATTTTCCATACTGCTTATCCTCATGAAGGTCGTGGGTGTGCTGAAGCCCATTTGGCTCCGGACGAGAGGAAAGGTACACCATGAGGTGATCGCCAACCGATCACAAAGTATTTTGGGCCACGATATATGTCTTCATGGAGCCAACTATTATCCCTGAAGAACCGTAATGGTGTCGGATGGCAAAATGCGTCTGAGCAGCTCACTATAATCACATGCTCCTGCTTGCCGCTGTAAGCAGTACCGTGCCGAAATGGACCAATAATAACGTTCTCCCTTATTCAAATGGGCGGAAAGCAGCCCACACTGCTGCTGCTCTCCTTCTACTGCTGGGCTAAGGTTTAATGTGCACAGAGTAAGAACCCACCAAAGGCAATTCCAACCATTATGTAGGGAGATGATTATTTCAAGGATCTTCCTATAGAATTCAGGCTACAAGAACATCACAAATCAGAAATTGCAAGCGTTCCTTTGATGGAACTCCTTGGAATGCATGTTTACACTCAGCAGCTCATCTTCCATCATTTGTGTTTGAAGCTCATAATCTCCCTTAAATTCGATACACATTTAAAATATAATGAAATGGGCTAGTGGGTGGGTTTTCTCCAGGCATCCTCCCACATCCCAAAAACATGCGTTTATTGGACACTCTAAATTGTCCCTAGTTGTGATTGTGAGTGCAACTGTTGTCTGTCTTTATGTGCTCTGCGATTGGCTGGCAATAAGTTCAGGGTGTACCCCACCTCCTGCCTGATGGCAGCTGGGATTGGCTCCAACACTCCCACGACGCTCGTGAGGATAAGCGGCAAAAACGGATGGATGGAAATAGATGTTCCACATCAGTTATTAAATGACGATGTCCAATAAGAGTCCTGTCCAAATGGTGTCCAATCAGTGGTACTTTCGGTGACCGAAAGCCACCATTATTTTTTAAATTACATCATCACAAAGCTAAATTAAATACTTTTACAGTCAGTTTATGCACACTTATGAGTTTCATGAATAAGCCTGTGGAGGCAATAGAGTATGTGTTTTCCCATCTGGCCCCTCCTTGGCTTACTGTAACCATCTGTTGCCAGGCTCAGGGACATGGACTTGGATATAGATGGCTTTGTGAACTCGACTGTGCAGCCAGCGGTTAAATATTCAAGTTTCTGCCGGAGCTTAATTTGTTTAAACAGTAGCACAAGCTTGTCAGTGGTGCAGCAAGTCCATCTGGCCAGCAGGCAGGTATCATCTGGAAAAGAACATTAATTACCACAACATTCAAGCTGCTTCCAGTCACCGTTGATGATTAGGCTTTCACGGCTTGACTGCTAATGTGTGGTTAGTGCTCACTAAACATACCAGAAAAATAAATAAATATATATATATATTGGGTTGGGATGACACCTCTCTTTTGTATTTCAAGGAGACCTCTACTGTTGTGTGCCGTGAGAATGGCAGAGTTTTGCATACCACTGGGGTCTCACTGCCATCCCCTTTCGGTCTTCAGTGCATCAAAAGAATGTTGCATTGGCTTGAGATCATGCCACTGACTCGGTCATTGCAGAATCTTCCATTGACTTACCTTAAATAATTCCTTATTTCCCTCCAAAGGTATTTCATACATATTTCAGGTCATTTTTCATTATTCCACTGTGCTGTGGAATAAATGTTATGGTCTGAATGTGATAAAAGATGAAAGCATTTCTGCACTGTCAGACTAACCAAGTCTAAGTATGTCATAAACTCGCCCACCATATTTGATGTGATGTACAGTATCGTACCAACACACCTGCTTTGGATCATAAACTCCTCCCTTTATTTGCTACACTTAACCCCTCCACCAATAATTTCTCCAATTAATGAAATTCTAGAGTGACTGGACTGTTCCCCATCCAATCACAGGTGCTGATAAAAATGTTTTCATAAAAGATATCAAATAAAGCTTAATGCAGACATTTGGCATGCATTTGATTAAAAGCATCCATATCCCTGGATGTATTAAGAGCTGCAGCAGAGATTTTAAAAGGGGCTCCGAGCGTGGCCACAATGGAAGCCTTTTGAAAGCATCCAATCCATAGAAGCAGGAAATCAAATCATGCATGACTTTTTCCACACTGAGTCGCGAGGCATGAGCAAACTCAAAGAATTAGCGTCCATTTGTTGTACTATTGGCTCATTGGAATTCAGTTCATCCTGAGGCCAGGAGCTAGAGACTTTTTACTTGGCCACTGTACTCCGAATAGAAACGACGGTGGCTGTGTAATAAGGCAAGATAAGACAATTTGGACAATCGTTGGGGTTCGGGTCGGTGGAAGAAGATTAAACCTCTTTATTTTTGGTCAACACCAGCAAAAATGTACCCAAAATAAATGTAGAGCAATAAGGTAATTATACAGCTGATGACTTATTTATTTTCCCCCTTTCAATACAGTACTTACATGCGCCTGAAATCGATTTTGTGGTGAAGCCACAATGACACGCTGAGCTGTGACGAGACTGCTGCAGCAGTCATTTGCTAATGGTGGAAGCCGATAGCCTCCTTGCATCTTAGTATAATTGGCTCAGGATTTAATGAATCCTGTGACTCAATAACGCCTTTTAATGGAAAACCCAGTGCTCAGATCAGCACTGTGGTCAACTTTGATGTTCCCAACCAGTTTTATTATGACTTGAGTGCATACTTTTGCGTCCGGGCCCTTAATGATTTACTGCAGCTGCTTCTCCATTAAATCCCAGTTTGAAAATCCACGTGTCCCTCCTGTTCTTAAGTAGGCTGCATTGTGTTTCGCTTCTTCAAGGTCATTAAGGGCGTTGTCAAGGCAAACAGTGTTGCTACAGGGGCTCAGGTCCAACAAAGTGTAAACATTGTTCATTAATGCCATAATTAGTGAGGCCTGATGTGAGGAATTACAACAATGAAGCTGATATTACTGCATTACTGTAGGACAGTGGACACTTATCTCATTGTGGTCTCATACCTCGAGCTTGGGTAAAAATAAGGAATGCTTGTGCGCAAACAAACGTGCATTTAGGGTGCTGCTGAGCAAAAAAACAAGGTGAATGAGTACAACCTGTTTTGTAGTGTAGATAATGCTCCTGGAGGATTTCCATAGAAACTACAGATCAGCAAGATTAGCTAAAGTGACAGGTCACCAAGGACTGAAGCTGAACCAGAGCCCAGCTGATTGCGGTCCATGACTCTCCGCTCAGGGTAGACATTAGACAGCAGCTTGGCAATTTGGTCCCTCCGAGCAGGCAGGCCTTTTTTTTTTTTTTTTTTTTTGATTTTTAGAGAAAGTGTGGGCTCTATAAACAGACTCAAACAAGGTTGTAAATGTTGATGGCTTTATTGAGCCATCTGTTCTAAGATCAACATTCTTTCGTGACTGAGTGTCAGATGCAAGCGTTTCACATTTGTATTTTCACATTTAGACCAAATCTCAGTGAACTAAATTAGTGTCAGAAAGAAGGACGAGCCACACCTCAATACTTAATTTTCTTATCAAAATTGGCTCTTTTTCAATTTATGGGGGACTAAATGTTTTTGTTTTTTTTAACTGAAAATGATTTTTAAAATGTGTTGTCAGGGCCTCATGTAAAGTCTGTCATGCCCCCTTTCTATGCTGTTTTTGTTTTTTTTTTCTTTTTCAGTCTCCTGTTACCTGGCTGACTGCTGGTGGGCGGGGCCTCCTGCTACACACCTGATGACAATGATGACCACGAGGCAATTTAAATGAAGTAGAAGAAGAATGAGGGCACTGGATTCATGTATTGCATTGCTCTCTTCCATTTCTCCAATCATGTGTTTTTTTACTATTGGTCCCAATACTGCCGTCTCCATTCCAGTACCTTTTGTGTCTGATCCAAGACATGAGTCATGGAGTCCTCTAAAACATTCTGGTAGACTGTTGCTGTGACCTTGGATTTAAGAAAGCAGAGTTGACCAAATCCTGCACTGGAAATTGAACCCCAAATCATGACTGAGTGTGGATATTCAAAATGACAGCCCAAACAGTTTGGGTTCTTTTCTTCACCTGTCTTCCTCCAAACCCTTGGACCTTGATTCATGAATGAAATGCACACTTTACTTCAATCGGAAAAGAGGACCTTGGACCACTGGTCAACAGTTCAGCCCTTCTTTTCCTTGGCCCAGTTGAGACGCTTACTACATTGGCTCAGGCTCAGGTAGTTTGACCTAAGGAAGGTGAAAATTGTATCCCATCTCCTGAACTACACTACCTAGAAGACAAATTAAAGAGACATTAATAGAAGAAAACTCCTAATAATCAGAATATGTAGAAGGGGAAATTAAAGGGGGGGATTGGAATAAAAGATTTGCAAAAGGCCAATACCAACTGCACCAGCTGATTGCTTTATTTGAGTGAGGATAGAAGGAAAAATGAGCAATGACAAAAAACAATAAGAAAAGACGACAATCGTAATAGCAACATCTGCTGGGAGTTCTTAGTTTGAAAGGTTGCAGGGAAGTTAACACATCTGACAATGAACAGAGGATAATCAGTAATCAAATATGATTCCTCTTCACAAAATGCAACTACAAACAACAATCACCATAACCACAATCATCAGCATAATCGTCATAACGATCATGATTACATTTTCTTCTGTCCGGCTCCCAGAGCGGGAAATTTAATAGAAGATTGAAACTGACCCCTTTTCTGCTTAAAGCTGAGGTAAAATATTAAATTAGTGTTGCCTTTCTAACACTGAGTTATACAGCTGTTTTCTGTGGCCTGTCACTTCCTGTTTGCACCCTCACAAATATCAGATTAGGCATCTACAATTGAATTTAGGCTGAATGTGCCTTCAGTGTTCCTTGCCGTTGTGTGCAGGTTATGGCAAAATATTAGTTTACTTTACACATTTCATACTTGTCTCTGTATGCTGCCTTGAGAGAATAGAAACATTGCATACAAGAACAATCAGTCCTTGAACAGCAGCCAATATTGTACCGAGGAAGTGGGGGCGCAGCCATGAGTGCAACATTAACAAAACCCACATAATCTAATGAGACTGCTGTGATTGTAGTTTGCGGTAGTGCACAACTGCACCTCATCACTGAAAACAAATGTTTCAAATGTGCAACCTCTAAGAAGCTCAAATCAAGTTGCACGTTTTGGATTTAGACCCACAATTCGAGGGGTAATAACCCTCTAAAGTTGTGCAAAACAACAGAGTCACGCCATTACTTGTTATTGGAAAATGTTTTTTCCTTCTTTTTTTCATTCAGTCCTTAACTTTTTTACACTTGTGAAGTAAGAACAGCAAAAAAAAAAAAAAATAATGAAAAGCCAATCTTAATGGAAACACATTGTGTGTGTTTTTTTTTCACAATTCAAAACTCTTTTCAGATGTTTTCAATTCAGGACTGTGACATGATTTTTACAAAAACGCCTCACAGATCAAGAATTCCAAACACTTTTCATACCCTATTTCTAGTCTTGCTGAAATTAGCCCATTTGAAATGGTGGAGCCGTCTCATGCAAATGAGTGACTGGACACCTCGCCCCGTATAGGCCAATGTTGAGAATCGGTGGATCTCACAAAACTCAGCAGCTCTGCTTATCTTCTGATTTTGACGAGATAAAAGTTACATTCCACGTGTGCGGGATGTAGGTGTTGCTGGATGGTAGTGCGTCTGCATTATAGTTTCAAACGGTGTCGTCTGGTGATCGGACTCTACCCAAGTGGCTCTGGATCTCTAGCCAGCCTATTTGGAGAAACTGTTGAGTTGTTTGTTGAATCTTTATGTAAATTAGCTCACACTGTGTGCGTCTATCAGTAGAGTGGAGGTGACACATTTTAAGAACCGGACAGATAAAAAAGTCATTTGGTTGTTGTTGTTGTTTCATTTCACAATTTCATGCATTAGCTGTGCTCCAGAGACTCAACTGTCTGTGTACAAACAAAAAAAGTCACAACATGTCTACTTTTAAGTTAAGAATAACGCCCATTATTTTTAGGTTTTAATACACTCATTAACTGTCACATATGCAAACTAATAAATGTGCAGTTGTAGACCATATAAATCTTGGCGACAGGTTCACCCTCGAGGTTGTTTTGTCCGTAGCGTAGTCTTAATCTAAAGAGAAGACGCACTATAGAAAATGGATAAGTGGATAGTATTTGTGCAGAAAATGGGTTTCAGCCCCTTTTCACTGGTGATACTTTTCTTAATACTACTGTAAATAATAGATACAGTATAGGTGTGGTTAATACTACTGCATATAGAAAAAAATAGATAACTGCTGGAAATCTACTGTGGTTAATTTTACTGTACTTTACGTATTCAGTTGTATTAACCACAGCATCATCATGGCTACTTTTGAACAGTTTCTTTTTTTAAATTTCTAACTTTTTTTTCTAGAACATGGGGTCTTGTGGAGCCCCACAAAGGCAGAATAAGTGAAAATATGCATTGTTTGAGAAGACACGGGGTGGGTGGAATGCCGCACCTTTCCACGCCAGTTCTGTGTGTAGCTTTATCAGCTGGAGTTGCTTGGTCATTTTGCCACAATGTGAGTGCACTTATGAGAAAAAGGCAAATCAATGAAGAAAGCTGCAAACCTCTATTTGGACCCTTACCAAAAAGAATGAGCTCCTATTGAGCAGATATCAGCGTTCCACAATTTAAAAAGTTTACAATTGCTCTACTTTCCCTGAAACCATTACAATCATTTGTAAAAAAAAAACCTGTCATTATGGCTTGACAGTTGAAAAAAAAAAAGCAAAAATAACAAATTGGAGACAGAAAGCATGACAAATAGTTTGTTTTTTCTTGCACTAGCGGTCACAGGCATCGGCGGCAAACCTGTGCTGCTTCATCCCAATCTTGCTGGCCCAAAAAGGCCTCATATTTGCAGTGGAGTCTTATGGTCTCACAAAATGGGATCAAATCTTCATTTTTGTGAGTCTCCTGAAGTGTACAAACTTTGCCTTTCGTAGATATCAGCCATGTAGTTTTATGTTTGTCCTGTTGACATAGAAAACAATAAAATTAAAAAGGTGAACTGGTCAACAATTATATCCATCCATCCATCCATCCATCCATCCATCCATCCATCATCCATCCATCCATCCATCCATTTTGTACTGCTTTTCCGAGTCGGGTTGCAGGGGAAGTAGCTTCAGTAGGGATACCCAGACTTCCCTTTCCCCAGCCACTTCTTCCAGCTCTTCCGGAGGGATCCCGAGGCGTTCCCAAGCCAGCGGAGAGACATAGTCTCCTGAGCGTGTCCTGGGTCATCCTCGTTTTCTCTTTCCGGTGGGACATGCCCGGAACACCTCACCAGGGAGGCGTCCGGGAGGCATCCGGATCAGATGCTCCAACCACCTCATCTGGCTCCTCTCAATGCGGACCTTCCCGGATGACCAAACTTCTCACCCTATCTCTAAGGCAGATCTTGGACACCCTGCAGAGGATATGCATTTCGGCTGCTTGTATCCTGGATCTTGTTCTTTCGGTCATGACCCACAGCTCGTGCCCATAGGTGAGGGTAGGAATGTAGATCGACTGATAAAGTGAGACCTTCGCCTTTCGACTTAGCGCCTCTTCACCACAACGGACCGATACAAATTATAACAGACATGTTTAAAAATGTGTTGTAAAACTGAAATGTGCAAGCAAAATGCAGTTAGAAAACAGACTCTTTCCCCTGAGCCAGGGATTAGTCTGTCATCTTTATTCTACTTATAACGTTTTCAAACTCTGTACAGACAGTTACGACGCACCTGGATGGATTTAAGGAGGGGAGGACCACTTCCACCAAGGATATTGTGTAAGCTGAGATGGCGCCGGGCCATACAGTTTTATCATCCTCACAGACAGAAAATGCATTCTCATCCTTTGTCTAGAAACATCTAGCTAATGGCTTCCAGTCACTCTGATTGTGTCGGAAAGTGCCCCGGTGGGGACTGCCACCTGTTTGGAATCGGTATGATCCTGCCAAGATAGCTTGCCTTTTTTTTTCTCCCTGACTGGGCCATAAAACAGGAGATCAGAGTGGCATGCTGAATTTTGCTTTTCATTCATCAGATCCCTCTCACTCACTTTGTCATGCAGATGTCTCGCTTTAGCGCTTCTCTTATTAGTGAGACATTGCGACTTTATGAAGGGAGTTCATATGTGGACTGTGCGATTTTTTTTTCTTTACCCATTACTCATCTCTTTAATTAAATTAAAAGAACATTATTAATTCCATTTATTATACTGATTATTCTCCCTCAAGGTGAAATTACAGTAAATGTACACTCTCTAGTACATTTTGTGTGGAGAACCAAATGCAGGCATGGAAGGCAAGAGGAGATGCATCACTTGAGTTTGGATCGGATGTTCAGTGCCCTGCTTAAAGGACAAGTGTCGTGCCTATAAACATTCCAAAATCGATATTGTAATGAAAAATATGTATAACATTATTCGCTTCAATGTTAATGTGAAAAAATAAACATGAGCAGAGAGCGCGTCGTCCATGCGCAAAGTTGCGGAAGTCTCATTCAACATCCAAATGGTAGCCATATTGCCTACAACGTCTGTTGATGACGTTACACCGGGACATTCGCACAGGGAGAACAGAGATTTTCAGATTTTTCCGACGCCCCTTCTGACACAGAAGCTCTTTTCGAGGAAAACGTCTCACAATCGAGTGAAATGACATGGACAATATTCCCCTCTCATTTCGCACCATATTTTGATGATATGCGATCACCTGTCCCCAAACTATATATATTTTTAATAGCTCAATAATGCACCTACCTGTCATTTGGAACCCATGAAGTTCTTGTCCTTTGCACCTGTGCAATCCATTTTTTTCACAATGAACCAGGTCTTTTGTAAAAGTATGAAGAGTGGATCCATCCTCCCGAGTGTTCGAGCAATATCCAGCTATACAATGAGCCGGCATTTTGGCGAACACGAAGGAACAAAGACCTACCTTCCCGCAGGTAAAATTGGTATTAACACATGAAGCCGCCTGAATGGGCGTCTGCTACTAACGTCACTTCCTGCTTCTCCAAAACAAATCCATCGAGAGGATTTTCATGACGGGAGTGACAAAAAGCCAAAATCATGTTGTGTGATGTTTTCCTTATTAACATACTACAAATCATGCATTTTATGACAGTGGACCTTTAAGGAGAGATTGATATTTGTCAGGAAGTAGGCTCGCATCCCTCTTACATCTCATTGGCATTATGTGTGTGTCCTTATTTCCTAAATCCTTACTGATGAGGTACTGCGGCTTCACCCATCCGATATCATATAGAAATATCTAGAAAATCTTCCATGTGGCAAACGCCGCAGCAGCATACAAACCAAGAAAAGAGTAAGAGGAGGACTTTAAAGAAAGAAGAGGGTGCAGAGGAAAAGAGAATGAGACTGGCTGGAAAGAGTAACAACAAGATGTCAGATGGATACGTTATGGGCCTAGAGTGCAACAAAAACTGGCATCATCATCATCAGTCTTTTTAGACATTTAGGGTTGCACATTTTTTCAAGGCTTGCATGCATGACGCGTCATTTTAGTTGCTGTTGTTGACATTTTCCACCAAAGAATTCACGGGGTTGCTGATTTTCTGTTTTTAGAATAAAACTTGTTCCACTGGTTCTTGCTCCCCCCCATCTATATTTACTGTATTTTAGCAATATCTTCATAGTATTGAATGTGATTGTGATTTTGCTCAACAAAATTGTGAATTGCAGCTGTTTTGTATTTACTGCATCATGTCGATTGCCAATCGTGAATACTGTCATCTACTGTAGATGTTGTTTAAGTGTAGTTTAGTCAAAAATACATTTTATCCAATAAGTTTGACCATTGACATTTCTCTAAAGCAGGTCAAGATCCATAACAACCTGGCACTATTCAACTGTGCAGCACTCCATCAAGTTTGGAGACTAACAGTTTTATCCTCGTGATTGTAACAAAATAAACAGCCTATGCTTTGGTTAGATAATGTAGTACACACAAAGTAACAGAAAAGACTTACCTTTCACTTGAAAAGAACTTTTTTCCGACCAAAAAGATTTTTCTAAGCTATTTTGAACAATATATCAAGTAAGACAAGACAGTTAGCTCTCATTATCCATGTTTATGGGACGAAGCAGTTGTTTTGTACCCTGAAGCTGAACAGATTTGGCATAATGTTTTCTTCCTGGAATGAAATGATGTCATTTATTAGCATAAAATGGATCATTGCTGGAACTCTACTGTGCATTTACTGCATATTGCTTGACATGGGGAATGCAGACATGCCATGCAGAACTTTGCGCTTCATTTCCTCACTGACATTTCTCCAAGTCAGAAGTGCACCCAATGGGGTGGACACAATCACCCAATAATAAGCTTCCAACATTCTAAGTTCCATTCCATTATCAATTTGACTGATTAGTCTGCTCCAACATGGACAAGTGAGAGGCACAGCCGGGTGGTCTTTTCGTCTTTTGCTATCATAATAAAACATCCCATCAATTTTATCAATTGATTTGCTCAATGAATAAATATAAGTAGGATTAAATGCACGGATGACCTCCCTGAAGTCCTCTGAGCCTTGTCAACTGTAACGGAAACACCTTTTACAATGTGGTATCACACTTGGCAGTGACCATAGCGCTGCTCCTCTTTTCTTTACTCTGCACTGAGGAGAAATAAAAGATGACTTAATTTATACTCTGCCATCAAACAAAGTCCTTTTTCCAAATACGTGATTTCGGTTACGCAAGATTACTTCACGCTTACATTTCAGCATCTGTGGTTGACAGCCCTTCACCGCGTCTTGTAGCATGTCTGTCACGGTTTGAGTTAACACTCCATCATTTACCGGCGTCATCCAGCCGTGTGAATAACCCTCGAAAACACTCACTTGGAAAGTTGTAACCAGAAAGACTGAAGAGTTTTGGATACTTCATTAGGTGCACTCCGTCAAATGACATCGGTCAATACAAGGGGATTGAACCATATGTTTCATCATTACAATTGTGCAAGTCCACTCCTTCACACAAAGAGTTGTTGGTAATATTTTGGTTATTTTATCATAATTATTAATGAATGCATACTTTTCAAGGCTCTCAAAGATGCTTAACAATTGCACTTATTTATATTGGGCCTGGGCATATATTTTACTTCAGAAAACACTTGTGTTGGATCTCAATGTGTGTGCTTAACTAAGTGATTTGTGTACTCTGTGTTTTTATGTGTTCTTTTAATCATCAATTGATAACCTTAGCAATCCAACAGCCTTTTACTACATAAGCAATCAATCTCATTATTCATTCTTGACTGATCATTAATATTCTACACTAGTCGTTCACTAAATCTTTTATCATTAATCTTTTAATCATTTTAACAGCGGTTTAGTCCAAGAGGAGTAATGTTTCATGTAAGAAAAACAAACAAAAAAAAATCTAAATCCAATTTCACTATTTAATTTTATACAAACACATCAGAGGTATAAGTTCGCCACAAGATCACTAGTACCATAATTTCTGGTTCTGAGACATATTGAAACTTGTGACCCTGATGTAACCACTAGGAACAGGTGGACAAGATCTTCATTGCTATGTCGCAGTAAAATATTTGAATGCTGATGGCTTATAAAGAACTCTTCCAGATTTTATTGGCCCTGATTTTTGGTTGTAAATGTGACTTGTATGTTGTTGGAGGATAGTTTTGCACCCATGCATGCATTATTATGCATTGTTGATAATTAGAGTCTTCACAGACTTTTTCTCAATGTTATGGTGTGAGGTGTATTCAGGTAGTCGGATGGAATTTCAGATGTATTTCATCAAAATCTGTGGGTTCATTTGAATACTGTAAAATGACTTGAGCTGCAGAAATCAATGGCAGTGGAAACAGTCTGCAGCAAGGTTGCCATGTAAAGAGATGGTAGAAATACAATTTAGTCTCTACTCTTAACAATGAGTCAGCATTTTATTATTTTCTTGCCCTTCGTTGTATAACAGCAAGAGATGTCAATGAAGCTGGGAGCTGCTGTAGCCTCTTGGCAAAGAAATGCGTTTTGCATACTGCCAGAGTGAGAATAGGCTTCCAGTCTTGACATGAAACTGTATATTTTGAGTAACAGGGTCGAGAGAGGATGGAATGGAACTGAACTCCTTCAGTTCTCTGCCTCTCAAAGGAAATAATTCAACACGGTATGAAAACACTCTCTTGTTTCAATTTTGGGAAACTGAACATGTGAAGAGCAGTGATGCTTGAACTGTCGTTGTTTTTCTTGCCGAGATGCAAGCCTCTTCTCCCTGTAGCTGTGAAGTGTAAATTATTTATTGACTACAGATTTTAAAGCATATTGACTGTGGCATGTGTACTTGTTAACATCTAAATGCGAGCTCTGTAAACCCACCAACAATTGTATTGAAAAGACCATTTTGAAAAAGCACGAAGAACAAGCAATTGGTGGGCAAATGCAAATTACACCTTTTAACCATAATCACCCAAACGCATTACACTTTAGCCATCCCTTTGCAGTTTACACAAATCGTACCCTTAGTTATCTGATGTTGGAGTAGAGAACAGGAGTTATACAAAATGATTCAGATGGTCAGGTGTCCTCGGACTTGCATTAGCTTTAACCTACATGTACAGTATGTTAAAGCCAATGTGCTACTGAATAGTTGACTGACTGGCATATTTAGTACATTTTTGGTGGCGCTGATACTAAAGAACCCTTAAAATGACTCGCCCACCTTGGATTGGTCCTGATATTTTTTCTTTTTTCCAAGTTTTCATATGATTCAGTTTCCTTTCTTTTTTTTCCTCTTCTCACCACATTTCAACTGTATTACAGCATTGAGAGCTAAGGGAAGAAAAATTGTGTGCTCACCCCCCCCACACCCCCACCAAGCTACACAAGCCTAAACACACGCACCCACGCACAACGCCATACAACTCTGAACATGATGTAGGCTGTAAGAGACCCAAAAGAATGAGGTGGGTCTAACAAGATTTGATGAAACAAATCAAACTATTGCAATCTCGTCAATCACACCTACAGTACATTAATGACGCTTTTTCCTCATCATACGTAAAATTTTCTCCCACGGGTACTCCAGACTGAGCACAGACCTGCACCAAGGCCAACAAAATTCATTACCCGCTTTGATAAAGTGACTGGACCTGTAATTAAAGGGTTTTTCATTATGTTTGGTAAACACTGGCCCACTTGTTATTGTATTATAATCCTGTTTAGAGAAATATGGATGCCCAAACACAAAATAAGATCTTTGACAGAGTTTCGGTCAAACTGTGTGTGGATGGAAGAGTGCTGAGTTAAGCAGGTCAACATCGCCACAAACTAAATTTTCACTTATTACCCTCAGGGGCACACAACACAAAATCATGTTAACTTTTCTACTTAAAGTGGGACTGTCATCCTATAAACATTGTAAAATAGATATTGCAGTATTTACTTCAATGTCTATACGAAAAGGAGAGAAAACGGAGAGCGCGTCATCCATGCACACATTTGCACAATTGAGTGTCCCTCGACATCCAAGTGGTCTCCATATTAGTCATGTCCTCTGTCCTTGACGTCATCGTCACTTCCGCCGTTGAAAAAGCGCAGTGCCTTCTACTGTGGAAGCCGAACAACAGAGATATTCAAACGCCCCTTCTGACACCGAAGCTCTTTTCGAAAAGGACAACACCACACAACCGAATGAAGTTACCGGGGCAATATTACACTATTGTTTCGAGCCCTCAGGGCAATATTACACTATTGTTTTGAGCCATATTCAGATTATATTCGATCACGGCCAAACCACATCCAGTCCGATCCACTTCCGCGGCGGAGATGAGCCATCGGGGCTCATCGCAGCCGGCCAGTGTGGCTTATGACAGAGCCGAACGGTGCTGCTTTAGGGGGGTGCTCACAGACATCGCAGTACTGAGCAAAACAGTCGAGCCGTGGCGTTTTATGCGCGCGCGCAACTGAGTAATGCATTCTTGGCTGGGTTCTTCAAAGCCGCCCCCGTCGCAAAGCCCGACGTGCAGCCTTCGCAGAAGCTGTGACCGCCGAACGCAGCGCCTCAGCCATGTGGCTGAGTTTCGGTGCGTGGTGGCATATAAGGAGGAGATGGAGCCGAGCTATGTTGCTTTTAGGGGTATGTTCAAAGTCGCCGCAGTACGCGATGAACACTATTGAGACATTGTTGGCTGGGTGGCGCGCACATCAACACATTTCATACGGGGATCTTTTGTTACGTTATGAGAGAGACCGATTACGTGGTCCGCCCCAAACTATTTTTTTTTTTTTTACTAGCTGTATACACACCTACCTGTTATTTGGAACCCACGAAGCTCTTGTCCTGTGCACCTGTGCAATCCATTTTTCACAACAAGCACGGTCCCTTTCAAACTTATGAAGGGTAATTCCATACTCCCGAGTGTTCAAGCAATGTCCAGCAATGCAATGAGCCAGCATTTTGGCTAACACGAAGGAACAACGCACTACCTTCCCGGAGGTAAAACTAACGGAAACAAACGAGTCCACGAGGGGGCGCCGCTGTCCTTTACGTGACTTCCTGCTTCTTCTCGAAACCAAATCCCTTGAGAGGATTTTCATGGCGGCAGTTACAAAAAGCTGTATACGTCAAAATCATGTTTTGTGGTGAAAAAACAAATGGGACCATATTGGCTGTGGCTTTTTCATTAATAATATACAAAAAAATCATCCATTTCATGACAGGCCCACTTTAAGTAATGGAATGATCCCATAAAATGGATTTCAGAAGATCTACAGTCGTGGTGTTTATTTACTCAACTGTGGATGCATCAAGAGTATTTAGCTGTGTCTGTTGGGCATGAGACATATTTGAAATCATATAAAAGATTGTCACTGTATATTACAATAGTATATCCAAATGTAACTGGACTTTAGAACAAATTAAAATTCTCTCTGGGTACGCTGGCATTCTCCCAATAACGTTCGGTTCATTCCGGTCTGCAGGGGAGTCAGCAGCGTTTACAGTACCACTATACTACCAGTGCAGAAAACAATTTAAAAGAATGAATCAAAATATAGTGCACACAGAATATGTTGGAAGGTGTGAGAGATGTATACTGTATGTACAGTACATGTAAGGAAAGCATTTAGTTAAAAAAAATTGGGTATGTGTGCTTATCGCGTATGTGATGCTGTATAGGTATTTAATGTATTTGGGCTTCTGAGGAGATTGTGCAGATATGCTGTAGTGTGTTGTATGCTTTGGATTTCACTTTTTGATGCAAAATTTACTTTATGTAGATAATGCTGAAATACGATCCTCAAATGATTTAACCTCTTTTGACCACTTTTCCAATCAGCATGCAGGCTCTACATACATAGTGTACACACACACATACATGCATGCATACCGACAGACAGACAGACAGACAGACAGACATCATGAAGAGAACTTGTCAAAGCAACAATAACCACACATATACATTCGTATTAATAATATAGAAACTAATTAGTACTGTCAAATAAAAAAGAAGCATAAAACTAAATGAAATCCATTTTAGTCTAATCTAAGCAAGGAGAAAACAATGCAGAACTGTATTTGAAAAATTTCTTTAGGTTTTTGTTTATAATGCATGCATAGAACTTTTAGTCAAGCAACCAAAATGTCTGGATGTGAAATATAGGGTTATCCCTGAGCTTTCTGATGTGGAAAGGGAAGCATTTATTTGTCTTTAGTGGGGGACGCAGATTGCGACTTATTTGGGAGACGTCGACAGTTTGAAGAAAGACGATAGTATCTATTGGTTGTCACATTCATGAACACAAAGTAGCAAACTGTGACTAAGCAAGACATTCACACATTTTCTGTCAAGGTGAACATTGCCTAGCAAGATTTTTATTTTTTTAAGAGACCTTGTGCAAAGCAACATGTAAATTGAATTGGGATGCGGTTAAAAATTTAAATGGAAGTTGGCTATGGACTTGTTGATCTCGATCTGTCCTTCATAAATTATTCATGCAAAAAAAACTGTCATGAGTTTGTTTTTGTAAATAGTTAATGCGCACAATGTCAAAGCTTAACCCCCCAATAAAAGGAAACGTTTAGACCAGGCATTTTGTAAAATGATCTGTATAATAAGTACTATGCCAGTGAATTGCAGGGTTCACTCGTGAGAGGAGTAATTATTTGAGCTCTTGCTGAATTTAGGTTTGCTCGCTTAGAAAGACAAGAAGAGCATCCAATTTATGTTGGTTTATAGCTTTTGCTCGTAGATTGAATATCAGCCCAAAATGTAATGAAAAACACATCTTATATGATCAAATATATTGCACACTGCACTTTCCTGCCTGCTCTCCTGCTGCGGTAGAATTTTCCACGCCGATTCTGGCCACACCGCAGCTTCGTCCCCAAGCACCTGCACGTGCAGTGCCCAGCTGAGTCTTGTTCTCCAGACCCTTCATAAGATGTGTCATGCACTTCAGCCTGACCACATGATCTTCAGACTCTCCACTACCTGGTTCTTGTTGGTGCCTGACTCATCACCATTGGCTCTGAAAAGTATCTTACTTCTGTTTCAGGCAATTTTTTTTTGGGTACCCTCTGGATCTGTCTTGCCTTGAGTTGGCCATCCTGCCTCCCTCAAGGGGAAGCTCTCCTGATTGGGAAAGGAGAAATCCCGCTTTGTGACCAGCTGTTGGCAAGTGTCTCCAAATCCTATTAGGGATATGGATAGGAATATTGGAAAACTCATTACATCTAGATGGAAACTCAATTATAGAAGAAGCGCTGTCGAAGTATTATGTCTAACAAACATAAGCTGTCTTTACTGAGATTGGAAAACAAATGTTCTGTAGTGTACTGTTCAAAAAGTGACAGACAATCAAACATTTTGTGTTCATCAGTGCCATTTCCTTCATGCCCGATGCTGTTTAATGCCTTTTCCACATAGAATATGTATTGAAAAGAAAAAAAATCTTTAGGCTGTCATCCAGTTGATCATAAGACTCACAGCTCACTACATTGATTTTACATCAATGACATTGTCAATAACATTCATCAAAACATAATTTATGATAGAACATTGTCATTTAAATCTGCTGGCTGTTCACCAATTGCATATTCGCGCCGTACAATGACAAATTGCACTTTATGACGACCTTAAACTTTTAACAGATGTTAATTACGTCCTCGATATTCTCCCGCATGTCTTGGCAGGGCAGCATGAGCAGCGCAACGGGTCACAGATGCCATAACAGGGCAGGCTAATCCAGCAGTTGCAATCCAGAATATATCACCCCACTAATTTAGCTCCCATGCACACATTTTTACAGCCATTAAAAAATTAAATCATACTTAACATTTCATTACGTGTACTTCCAAGCTGCTTCTGAAAGCGTCAAAAATAGCGCACGCACCAGCATAGATTTATGTTGCAATTTATGTGCATAATGATGCTTCAACAAACGAGTTATGTAAGATGAGTCAAATTAATACATGTTGATAGTGTAGGAAATGTATGACAAATTAATTTTTAAGCGTAGAAGTGATGTGAAGTGATAATGTACGTAAATGTGAAGTGATGATGTGAAGTGCGTCAGGGATTTGCGTGAAAAGGTCCACAGAGTTGGAAGCCTTTCACTCCGTGGTCTGTTGGTACAGTATTGGCCTTTTGGATCAATAGTTGAGAGCATTTTGATTCACTATTTGTCACAAAGTCAAATCAGAGCCCAAAAAGGTCCATCTGATATGTTTATCTACCCAGCCTGCAGAAAAACACCATTTTCTGCTCAAAATTTGTGTCACTGCTTTGCTACGTCACCGAAATCACGTGACCTCGCCATATTGCCGGTAAAACAAAGCATTGTTCAATGCTAAGTCCGTTGAGACTAAACGAAAATACGTCTGATAGCACAACATCCAGAGTTTTGTCTGATACCATTGAACATTTAGAAGGTGATAATAAATGAAGGTACGTGGAAGAATGAGAGACATTTGGCATTGAGGACCTATATTTAAGGCCGAGGTCAATGTTTTCGCCGATAAGAAATTGGACTCTTAATTCTCTTCTGCATGTCATGGACAACTGGATCTACACAAGTATCTGGTGAGTAAGTCGTTGAGATTTACACAGAAGAGTTTGAAAGCTGAGAAAAGTCTGGACACATACAAATACTTTGTTGCTGGATCTGTTCTCAATCAGGTATAAATCCCACATAGTGATGGACCCATTCAGATTTTTTTCAATCCAAATACCAATATTTAAATAAATGACCCCTGGTTGTACACAAACTCGCATTCATTAACTATTATTGGGGGGAAAAAAAGACAGGGAGTTGGCTCCTCTGTACACGAAAGCGTATCGCTACCACACTTTAACCTCCGTAAACTTCTCTGCTACAGATCGTTTATTTTATTTTTTTAAATACGCATTGTTCTCAAATAAGTGAACTTGGCATAATAAATAATTCTTAGTCATTTGAGATAATAGTTCCTACCTGGAACGAAGTGATTACACAGGCATGTGTATTTGGTTGGGCACCATCCATCCCGTTTAATTGCCGAAATCCATTGATCTTTTCATGTATTTTCAGATGGTATTCTATAGAATGACCTCTTTGAATATCTGTCTCGTGTTTTGTGACAACCAACCGCACAACAGGTTTCGGGGATTGTAAATATTCTCCTCCGGTTCAATATCTCCCACACTGTCGAGCAGCTCTGTTTGACCGGCAATATGGCGCCATAAAAATGGTGACGTCACGTGCACAAGCTCTATATACAGTATGTCTATTTGTATATGAAGAGTGTGGTTCTTTATCATGGTCGTGCCGGTCCAGCCCTGGCTGTGCGGGTTCCCGCGCGGCGGCGCTGTTTAGGTGGCGCACACATGTTCCCGTCCAGGAGATGGCAATGGCTCGGCCGCCGTCACATGTTCCCATCCAGGAGGTGGCGATGGCTCCCCAGCAGCCTCACGTTGCTGTCCAGGAGGTGGTGATGGCGCCGCCGCCGATTCATGTTCCCGTCCAGGAGGTGGTGATGGCGCTGCCGCCTTCTCATGTTTCCATCCAGGAAGTGGTGATGGCGTCGCCGCCGCCTCACGTTACCGTCCAGGAGGTGGTGATGGCGCCGCCACCTCACGTTGCTGTCGGCCCGCGGTCGCCCCACGCTCCTGCTTTGTCGGCGACCGGCACGTAGTCGTTCCACACCCCTGTCTCGACGACAACAGAGGATGGTGACGGCTTATTGGCATCCTCACATTCCTGTCCAGCAGACGCCGATGGTACCACAGTCGTCTTCGTTCCAGTTTTGGCGGCGACCGGTCCGTGGCCGTCCCACGCCCCTGTCTCGACAATCCAATCCCTGGTCGTCTCGCAACCACAGCGTGAGAGGTGTTCGTCCGGAGCATGCCTTGCATGCCTTGGTCTGGTTCCTGCTTGTCGTTGGGTTCCTCCTTGAGGCCGTCCACCTGAATCGCCCCGTGAGGATCTTGGTGCTTGGCGTCCGGTCATCTTCCTGACCTGTCCAGCCGGACGCCTCGCCAGTCCAGCCGGACCCCTCGCGCAGACTGGGGTTGGGGTGTCCAATTAATGTGGTACGTTTTGGGGATATGGGAGGAAACCAGAGTGCCTGGAGAAAACCCACGCGGGCACAGGGAGAACACGCAAACTCCACACGGGCGGCACCGGGATTTGAACCCCAGTCCTCAGAACTGTGCGGCCAATGCTCTGACCAGTTGCTCCACCGTGTAATAAATAAATAAAACGTCTCTGTTCAAACTTGCAATCATTGACACAATGAAAGCAAAGTTTGTTGATATTCTACCAGCATTTGTTGTTTCATGCTGAAAACTTCATTTACATACTTGCTCTGCAATTACAAAATTAATCACGACCACAATTGGTGGTGAGTCTGTGAAATTGTTGCACAGCAAGTGGCTGAATTCGGCCTGTTTGGTGTTCAAGAGAGGAGACAAAATACAAACATCACATCACATCCTCAGCCATGTACAAAGACTGTGATGATACTAAAGGAATCAAATCATTATGAATTTTAAGACATGGAAATCAACACCCCGTAGACTGAAGGTAAGTATTCATTTTTTTTTTAGCATTGTAGCGTACCATAATTTAGTCGAGACTGACTAAAATGTTGTCATAGGAAGTCTAAGTTATTTTATTTTTCCACATTTGAGTCAACCAGGAAGCTATTATCATAATGTGTCCCCTTTTTATTTATAAGTGGATTTAAATACGCCAAAACTGTGTGAGCATGCTTTTATCTATTCTTTTCCATTCCATTTTCCAAGCCGCTTATCCTCACAAAGGCCTGAATCCTATCCCAGCTAATTTCAGGTGAAAGACGGACTACACCCTGAACTGGTCGCCAGTCAGTCGCAGGGCACATATCGACACCATCACTGAGCGGGAATCGATCCCACTTTGCCCACAAGAAAGTCAGGCGTGTCTACCAGTACACCGTCATTGTTTGGAAATATATGCATGCCATTAAAAAAAAAAAAAATTCCAAATAGTTTCCAGATGCTGAATCCTAATGAGTTGATCAATCAAGCATCACTTAGAAGCTTAATTATAAGGTTAAAAGATGCATCACTTTACTGTACTATTATTTCACTGACTGCTCTATGTAATGATTTCTTTCATGTCAAACTAAATATATTCCACTTAATTAGCAGCAGGTTTTTTGCTTGTGTGCAGCAGAGTCACTTTACACCGCGGAGCTTGTTTTGTAAGCGCACCAGAGGCTGCCACGAGCTTCTATTCGACTGGACTACTAAACCATGAGCCAAACATGTTACCATTTTATAACGGATGACATTGCAATTTTCTTGCTCGATGTAGGCGTGTACAATAGCATTTGTCACGTCTATCTTATTTTAAACACCACTTCAAAGCCACCATTGTATGACTGCCACAATTCATTTCACACAATTTCAGTCAGTGACATGCTAGATTTGTCAGCAGCAAGACTGTTACCATAGCAACATCCTTTAAAGGCCTTTCCAGTTGGTTCCTGAGAGGGATTGTAAATAGTGAATAAAAATACAAAATCATGACTTTGTTTCTTTCAGATTAAATTTGTGGACCTCACCTTGTCTTTTACCTGAAGGAAGTTAATAATGAGGCGGTGAAATGATTCTCGTACAATCTCATTCACTCCTTGTGATTTTGTATTGGAGAAGCTATGACTCAAATATACAATAACATATACAACTTCTATGAGTGTATGACAACTACCAAGGTTAGCTGTCAATTAGAGCAGCAAAAAAGAAAAAAAAACCCACCAGATTTTCTTTACAGCATGCTGTACTCACTCTGAAAACTGACATTGCAAAACGTCCATGAACTCCAAACACAAGACGCCTTATCATTGGAAAAATGAGACAGCACAGGATAGATACTTACAAGAACTGCAATGACTAAGCTTTCCAAGGTCTGAACTAAATGGAGGTCAGACAAAGGCATCGAAAGCAAGCTTGTTCAGTCCATTTTTTTTTTCTTACAAAACATCATAGAAAATATTTTATCAAATGAGATGATGTAGAGTGAATCTCTGATTTGCTATTTATTTGCTTTTCGCCGCTTAGGATTTCTTTTAGATCGGGCAACTTTGGAGGGATTTGACAAGTCAAGGATTGTCCAATCATGTTGCATCCCATTAGCATGTAGTTCCTGTGCAAATTAGCTTTTGACAGTTTATGTTTTTTTTTTTTTTAACATATTGGTGTTGATTTGATTTGTTCCGACAGAGATGGAGGTCAAATATGCATGATCTAGCCATCTGACAGAACTTTGTATTCTTCTTCTTCTTTCCTTCCGGCTTGTCCCGTTAGGTGTTGCCACAGCGTGTCATCTTTTTCCATCCAAGCGTATCTCGTGCATCCTCCTCTCTAACACCCACTGTCCTCATGTCTTCCCTGACAACATCCATAAACCTTGTCTTTGGTCTTCCTCTCGCTCTTTTGACTGGCAGCTTCATCCTCAGCACCCTTCTACCAGTATACTCACTTACTCGTCTGTGGACACGTCAAAACCATTGAAGTCTGCTCTCTCTAACCTTGTCTCCAAAACATCCAACTTTGGCTGTCCCTCTAATGAGCTTGTTTCTAATCCTATTCAACCTGTTCACACCAAGCGAGAACCTCAGCATCTTCATTTCTGCTACTTCAAGTTCTTCTTCCTGTTGTTTCTTCAGTGCCACCGTCTCTAATCTGTACATCATGGCCGGCCTCACCACTGTTTTATAAATTTTGCCCTTCATCCTGGCGAATACTCTTGTAACAGAAAACCAGACACATTCCCACAACTGTTCCACCAGGTTTGGACTCATTGCTTCTCTTCCTTACCACACTCTCCATTGCTCCATATTTTTGACTCCATGTATTTGAAGTCGTCCACCCTCGCTATCTCTTCTCCCTGGAGCTTCACTCTTTTTCCCGTTTGTCTGTTTTGGTTCGGCTAATCTTCATTCCTCTCCTTTCCAGTGCATGCCTCCATCTTTCTAATTGTTCCTCAGCCTGCTCCAAGCTTTCACTGCAGATCACAATATCATAGTCCAAAGGGATTTCAGTCTAACCTCATCTGTCAGCCTGTCCATTACTAACGCAAACAAGAAGGGGCCCAGTGCGCATCCTTGATGCAGTCCCACTTCTACCTTAAATTCTTCTCACACATCAACAGCACATCTCATCGCTGTGTTGCTGCCCTCATACGTGTCCTGTACTATTTTAAGATATTTTTCCGCCACACCAGACTTGCGCATGCAGTACCACAGTTCCTCCCTTGGTACTCTGTCAATAAATAAATAATGTGACAGAACTTTGTGATAAATACAAAACATCTTAGGGTGGAGGACCAGTCATATTTCATGCTCCAGTGAAATCGGAGTAAACCAAACATGCTGACACATCACAGCACAGCCACAAAAATGATTCTGCTCTTCTCCAAATAATCAAAGTCGGCACAGCTAAAAAGAAGCCTATTAAACATTGTAATCATCTTAATGAACATATCATTGAGTAATCCAGCACAATAGGAGGAGTCCCACGCAGACAAATGTGTTTGCCGGCTCTTTAAACAGATTTGCGCTTGATTTATGGCTTATTAGTTTCTGTTCGGACTTTCTGTTCAGACTGTCGCGAGCACCAGTGACAGACAGGAGGTTAGAGTCTGGGAGGGATCATGTAAAGACAATTTTCCTGGTGGCCTCATAAAAATATCAAGAGGAAGATTAAAAACACAGGTGTTGTGTAAACATACTTTGCATACCACTGCATCGTAGACTCCTTTGTTTTACTGAATGATACAGCAGTGACAATGTAATCCAATGGTGTCAAACAACAGCACATCACTGCCACATAGTGATGAATTTTAATAGATTAGTTGTCCAGCGGTATCTCTGGAGACCTCCTGACTGCTTCCCTGAGTAGAAAATACTTCAGGACTCTGCACGCCATGCGTAGTCAGATGCTTCAACAGAAGACATGGTCCACAGAGAACTCTCACTGCATCCATCATCAAGGGGAGAAAATATGACACAACAGTGCCCCATCCCGCCATGATTGACGAAAAGACGGAGAAGAAAGCTGGTCAAAGCGACTGCCAAGAGGTTGACGGCCTCATTGAAGTAGGTATTGCTGCCAAGTACTGGTTGTTTAGTACATGATCAACATCTTGGGACAACAACAGCAACTACAGCACCCAATATGCACTTTGTGTGACACGTCTAGGCAATTGTTTTGGTTGTGACAGAAAAGTTGCAATGCTGGTGTCACAAAAGACGCATTTCAAATCCTAGCAACAAAGCACACGTTTTCCCCTTCAAAGTCATATCATTGGAGGCTGGTACTTTCCCAGGCCTCCCCGCACATCTTCGCATTGACACGGCCATCTTGATGTCATCACAACTTCAAGACTTGAGCCTCATAGCATTTTGTGTAGGAAATTGTTATACCAGTCCTGGAACTTCACTGGCACCCTGTAGCTGGATGTGAGTTTCACGTATCTTACCAACAGCAACCGTGTGTCCTGGAAGTATACTTGCAGTTTGTAAGTTACACACAACTGTATAGTAGAGTAATGTGCAAGTGCACTTGCAGCGACACACCTCATTCAAAATGTTGCACGACTCTTTCAAAGCTTCCTCATGCATTCAAAGCATAACCAAGGTCAAGCAGCATTAAATTGATTAAATCCTTTTGAAGCCATGACTCTGCTCTTCTGAGGAGCTCTTGGAGGAGCAATTATAAAATTGAGCATCAAAAACAATTGCCACATTCTATGAAACTAAGTAGAAAGCTTTTTTCCCCCTCAACCAACCACCTGGTTAATTAAGGTTAAGATTAAGAAAATAAATAAATTACGAGGTCAGTTGCAACACTTTGTGGTCTTTTATATTTAGGATTAAATTAAGAAAACATCTTTGTTTTTATAAACCTATATATGTGGTATTGTTTTTTAGATAATACACTAAAGTCTTTCCATTTGTAAAATGGATACCTACGGGCAACACAACTTTAGGATAATCAAATGTTAAGTTTCCGCTTCAGCGTTGCTTGAGAGAAAAATGATTTTTTCAGTCTAATTAGAGGATCGCAAAGTTTTTCCTTTAACCTATGCCAAGTGGTGTTTCCTGTCATTATAACGTAATAAGAGCTTCATTTCATTCTAATAAGTGCCTTTTGTATCCTGTAACAAGGAAGTGCAGCTACATGGGCCATAAAGTTGGTGGCCTTTAAGTGGCATTTATCAGCCCATTAGCCAATGGCCTCTTCCCATCCTGTGAGACTCAAGAACGACATGTCGCGGCTCGGGTGTCACATGCTTTGGATCAGTGACCTCCTGAAGCTGTCCGACACGCTGACGATCACATCAGGGATTCCACAAGGCTGAAGACTTTTATTTATTGATTTTTTTTTTTTTTTTACTAAAGTCTCTCCTTACCGAGGTCGTCTTAAACCTCCTCTGCACTACTAGCCCAAATAAGTTCCATTGCGCAATAGTGCAGCACAACATATACTTTATATGTTATAACCTGGACCCAGTTCACCCTGTAGCACCGGAGAAAACAGCCCGCCGCCAGTTTGCAGGGACCAGCGGCCGAGGCTGGTCAGGCGAGAGGTCGCACAGCAACCTGACGGCCGAGTCACCAACCACGACTTCCTCCAGGCGCAAACCCGTGTCAGAAGCCACCTTGGACATGGCGAAACTGAGGGGTTTATGGTCCACATACGCCGTGAACTTACGGCCTTCCAATAAGGAGCAGAAGTGGCGGATCGCCAGCCAGAGGCCGAGGAGCTCCCTATCGAACGTGGTGTATTTGCGCTCCCTGGGGACCAGCTGACGGCTGAAAAAGGCAAGCGGTTGCCAAGCGCCGCCGACCCACTGTTCGAATACGGCCCCAACAGCGTAGTCCGATGCGTCAGTAGTGAGAGCGACGGGTGCCCCGTGGGTCGGGTGGGCCAGCATAGCGGCACGACTCAGCGCGGCCTTCGTAGCCTCGAAGGCTTCCATCCTCTCGGCCATCCATTCAACGTCCCAGTTGGGGGCCTTGCCTTTAAGAGCCTCATACACCAGGAGCATGGTGTGGGCCGCCCGGCGGATGAACCGATGGTAGAAAGTCACCATCCCCAGGAACTCCCGGAGCCCCCGAGCCGAGCGAGGTCGGGAAAAGCGTAGACGGCCTCCACCTTTGCGGGAAGGGTGGCGGCGCCATTCTTGTCGATGAGATGCCCGAGGAACTGGATGCAGGGCACCCGAAAACACACTTCGCCGGGTTGATGATCAGGCCTTGCTGCTCGAGTCTTGCGAAGAGGTCGCAGAGGTGCATCAGATGTTCTTCCTCCGAGGAGCTGGCGACGAGGATGTCATCCAAATAGACAAATACAAAGGGCAAGTCCCTGAGCACAAAATCCATTAAACGTTGGAAAGATTGGGCCGCGTTTTTAAGACCAAACGGCATCCTCAGAAACTCGAACAGTGTGATTACAGCCGTCTTTGGAACGTCTGAGGGGTGCACGGGAACCTGGTGATACCTGCGCACCAGGCCGACGTTGGAGAACAGGATTTTGTCCGCCAGGTAGGCTGAGAAGTCCTGAATGTGTGGAACAGGGTAGCGGTAAGGTAAGATAAGGAAGAGTGAAGCTCCAGGGAGAAGAGATAGCAAAGGTGGACGACTTCAAATACTTTGGGTCAACAATACAGAGCAATGGAGAGTGTGGTAAGGAAGTGAAGAAATGGTTACAACCAGGTTGGAACAGCTGGAGGAAGGTCTCCGGTGTGTTATGTGACAAAAGTATCCGCCAGGATGAAGGGCAAAGTCTATAAAACAATGGTGAGGCCGGCCATGATGTATGGATTAGAGACTCTGTCACTGAAGAAAAAACAGGAAGAAGAACTTGAGGTAGCAGTAATGAAGATGTTGAGGTTTTCGCTCGAAGTGAGCAGGATGGATAGGATGAGAAATTAGCTCATTAGGGGCACAGCCAAAGTTAGATGTTTTGGAGACAAGATTAGAGAGAGCATACTTCGATGGTTTGGACATGTCCAGAGGGAAGAGAGTGAGTATCTTGGTAAAAGTGTCCTGAGGTTGGAGCTGCCAGGCAAAACAGTGAGAGGAAGACCAAAGAAAATGTTAATGGATGTTGTGAGGGAGGACACGAGGACAGTGGGTATAAGAGAGGAGGATGCACAAGATAGGCTTAGATGGAAAAAGATGACACGCTGTGCCGACCCATAACGGGACAAGCCGAAAGAAAAAGAAGAAGAAGCTCTATTATTATAATATCCGAGCCATTTATTGGCTCATTTTTGGAAAAGTATATCATCCAAAAAAATTGGTGTCATGACAGTCTGAAACATAATTTATTGAGAGTGAGCAAGAGTAATGGATAAGACAAAAATATTGTACAAATGATCTAAATAGAAATCTGCAACAAGCGTCATTGAGCAGAGGATTACTGTATCTGTACTTCGTGATGATGAGTTTCCAGACGTGCATCCTGGGACTCACATTGTCCATCCATCCATTTTCAACACCACTTATACTGGTATAATATATACCATACACTTATACATAGGGTGGTGGGGGGCTGAAACCTATCCCAGATGACTTCGGACGGGAGGCGGACTACACCCTGAACTGGTCACATATGAACACAGACAACCATTGATATCATCACTGGGTGGCAACTGAGCCAATGCTGCCTGCACCAAAGTCAGGCGAGTGTACCACTATACCATCAGTTACTGATTCACATAGTCCAAAGTGTAAAATGATCTAGGAACAAAAAACAACACTCACAAATATGCAGTTGACATACAGGCATTCTGTCAGTAACAATATAAATATATCTGCCCCTCAGGTTTTCAGTGCATGGCCATTGTATAGCTACTACCCTAATGGCAGAGGAAGTAAAGTGAGGATGCCCCATTTTTTACTTTTAATTCATTGTTCCTAACTTTTCTATTCTCCACTTCCACATTTCAACCCAATCTGAGCATTTATTAAATTGATTAATCCAACCTTTACATAAACAAAGGTACAATACTGTCTTTATAATGATAATTGTTAGGGTTATTATCCATTCATCCCTTTTGATACCACTTGTTTCTATTAGGGTCACGGCTAAGACCAAGTTTATCCTAACGAACTTTGGGGGAGAGTCGAGTGAAGCCCCTGGACTGTTTACCAGGGCACATTATGGACAAACAACCATGCATACTCACTTATTCAACAATGTGGGAGGAAGCTGGGAGTACCTGGAGAAACCTACAGAAGCGTGGGGAAAACACACAAATCCTACACAGGGAGAGATTCGAATAAAGAACCTCTCGGCCATGAGTCAGAGATGCTAAACAGGCCACGTGCTGTGTCTTACATGCTTATGTGCTGAACGCACTTACAAGACCAACTCTCAGAAAAACAAGGAGATCATCCACCTTTATCAAGTGCTTTAATGCGGACGTTTTCAATTTCAGAGAGCGTTGAGTTTTCTACTTTTACATACAAGCAAGGAATTGCTCCTGGTCTTTGATCAGTGTACCTATATTAGCTATGATTATATCATGTAATAAAGAATAAACACCTATTGCAAACATTGAAAGTGTTTCTTTTCTTTATTTGGCTCACAACATTGAAGCGCCACATAAAGTAAGAAGTTACATTGCGATTGCAAATGACTCAAAAGTGCTCAGCAGACTTCAAAGACATGATCAAAGGTTGCTCAGTGACAGCATTCCTAATACTGTATACTTTCTTATGAAACACAACATTGAAAATGGAAGAAAAAAAACATTTGCAATGTTCCAGCATGTGTGTGAATAGCCCTCATCTAAGAATCAGGTCAGTAAAGTTCAATTCAACATAAGTGCTTTGATGTTTTTTCCCCCCATTTCTCTGCATTTCAGTTGGATGAAATTGCCATGTTTGATACGTATGTAATATTTTACAGATATGTCTACGGTATGCATGTGTTTACTATGTCAAACGCATGAATACAAATGTGATCCCAGCATTTCATTTCAAAGACAAACATGCAAGGTTCAGTGTGTCACTTAAATGCTGATTCAAAGGCAACGTGTTTATCGGTCAAACCTGCATCGATCAGGAATTTGGACAAACAAGCGTCATATGAAAATTGGTGGCATTGCGGTTTTGGATTCCCTGCTGAAAGTCTCATTTCATCGGACAAGAGTAACATTTTTGACTGTTAAATGAAACCAAACATTGTTCCCTCTAAAGTTGAGTTTAGTGACATAAAGGCAAAGTCATTAGTGCTAGATATTTTGAGAAAATGTCATACTTTTACTCAGTTCACCGTGATGCCAGATACATATGTAATTCATGTCAGGTTTTTCTTTTTTTTCAAGCTGACTGTCACTGGAAAATCGAGCATTCAAGAAAGCGTAATGTTGCTTTTGAATTCAAACAGCAATTCCGAAACTCTGTCACGCTTGTTGTTTTTCCTTACATAAAGATGTTAAATTGTCATCATTTTTATCCGAAATAATATAAATTGTGTATGGATAAAATGAAAAACTGATCAATTCCTTCTGATATGGATAATATGCCCACTGTTTGTGAAAGAGAAAAAATACATCAAATGTATTTTAATTTCAAAACCAAATTACACTTTTGTCATTTTTCAAACTAAAAGTAAAAATAAACTTTTTTTCTTCTAAATGGAATATGTATATTTTTTTAAAGGATAAACTAAAACTACTTTTCCTTTTTCTGATAAAACAAATGTACAGTTTTTCATAAAAAAATAACAAACAAAACTAGTTTCATAAAATGAACGAAAATATAAAAAAAATTGAATCATAAGTTTTTTTAATATAAAAATCCCTTTTAACCCAAAATAAAGAAAACATGTCAAAATCTGTAGATACATTTTGACAATTATTTTTATACTCCTATGTGCAGGGGAAGTAAAATTAGATTAAGATGGCTCAGATTCATGTGGAAACCATTTGAGTCAAGGCAACATGAAAACGGGACGTAGTCAAATGTCACAACCACACAAGTTGTGGAGGTTTATGTTGACATCTGAACATGTGCTTGGAATTGATGCTCCTCATTAAAAGCAGCACTTAAAATTAGTGGCGCATCCGTTTCACGGAGCAGTAATTTCTTGTAATGCTAACGTAGAAAAATCAAGAGGTCACGCGTAGAGCTCATCAGACACGCGTTTCCTCATCCTATCGTATGTTCCATTTTAATTAGGTGATTATATTAAACTATGAAACATCTTGTGAAACAAATGAGAAATTTACACCGGGACAGGTTGCTCAGCACACAGCTCGTGTACTGCACTGTACACACAAAACAGGCCAGCAAGCACTGTTTCTGCTGGCTATTGTGCTGGGGAAGGCACAATTGCGGCATCTTGTTTATAATGTTCCTCAACGAGAAAGCTAAAAATGGCATTTTTTAAAAAAAAAATAAATAACATGAATAAATAAATACCTAACTGGTAAATGAGCGCGTCTCTATAATACATGTAATTGCGATGCTAGGCATTTGGCACATAGAGCAAACTTCATGATCCTTTAAAAATGGACTTCACACCATGAATTAACAGAACACTTAATTCAATATTAACAGAAGCTTATAAAGCCACCGGATTGTGTGATTTGCATTGGTGACGTAGTTTTTTACATTTTATTTACATTCAGTGATATCCCTTAGGCAGCATTATAAGTGTTTGGCCTGGAAAGTATTTAGCACACAGTCATCATTTTCAAATAATTTTGCATTCTTTGTCACTCCCCAACTTTTTGTCATCAAAAATAGTTACATTCCTGTACAAGAGATGGTTTTTATCTTAATGTAAAAAGGTGATGACCCAAAAAAAAAAAGAAGAAGAAAAAAGAGAGATCACTTCAGTTTGGACTCGAGTCACACTTCTCTGATATGAAATGTATTCACATTTTGAAAAGAAAATACACTTCCACATGCAGGATTTCCATTTTACGTGTGCAAATCTTTCTTGTTCAAAAGTCTTCTTTGCTAGTTTGGGGCTTCTGGAGGCTTTCTTGGTTCTGCTTATTAAGTGCATCCAGAGCAGTTTGGGTCTCCTTCTGGTCCTCTATGGAGCAGTTGGAGACCGCATTGGCCACCAGGCAGAACTTGCGAAGGAGGATCTCTCTGAGGAGCAAGTAAACCCACGGGTCCAGGATCTGGTTGAGCGAGGCCAGGCGGATGGCGGTCAGGAAGAAGTTACAGTCCAACTGGACGTCTCGCACGGAGGAGGGATGGGAGCTCCCTTCTGATGGACTACATTCATGAGAGGACACCTGAGTGGAGATCATCCTCAGCATCAGCACCTGAATAGAGAAACAGACGCTTCATTTAGTTTCCATCACTACAGAACGTCATCTCACAAGTTAATATTAATAACAATGAAAAAAAACCTGTATTTTCTTCCCAAGAGAAAATAATTAACACTAATTATATATATATATATATATATTATTATTATTATTTTTTTTTTTTTTTTAAACATCCTTTGTTGAGTTGAGTTGAAAGTCTGCATGAAAATTATTGTGCTGGCTCCAGAAACAACCTGCAGATGCACAACGAATATGAACGAGCATTTGAAGCTGATATTATTGAAGGTGCCAGTGTGTCTGGTGCAAATGTTGCCGGTGATGCTGGAGAGCTGCTGTGCACGGTAACAACTTCAGAATCTCCAAAACATGGCACATCAACTCCGACAGAACCAACAAGGTTTAGCTCCTTGAATACTTCAACACTTGGTATTTCTCAATGCCAAATTTAATTATACACTAAGATATCCAGGTAACCATACAACTTACCTGGACGCTGTCTTTGTTTTTTCTTTTGTTTTACGTATTTCAATTTGTATTTTTAGAAGTGCCCCTCCTCGAGCCGTCAACTTACAGTTATGGAGGGTTGTTTGTGTGTCCCGATGATCCTAGGAGCTAAGTTGTCTGGGTCTTGATGCCCCTGGAAGGGTCACTCATGGCAAAAAGGTACTAGGTGGGGCACCAAACAAAGTACGACTCCAAAACCCCGATGATGAGTGCAAAAATAGGATCTCGGTTTCCCTTGGCCGGACGCAGGTCACTGTGGCCCTCCCCTGGAGCCAGGCATGGCGGTGGGGCTCAAAGTCGAGTGCCCGGTAGCCTGGCCTGCACCCATGGGGCTCAGCCTGGCACAGCCCGAAAGGGTACCATGAGCTCACCTCCTGTGAGAGGGGCCATAGGGGTCGGGTGCGAAGTGAGCTGGGCAATGGACAAACGCAGTGTACAGAAATATAATACAACCATTGGGAATATCCTGAGGAAGAAATGAACTTTTGGTGTAAGAAGCAAAATGTCGAATCCTGGAGCTCAAGGGGAATAAAATGGAGTTTGATGACGAAAGACCCTGGAACTAATCTTAATGGCATCAGCAAGAAAAATCCCAGTTGGCAGGAGGCAAGACTATGAACATGAACAAAAGTACAAATGCTGCACCAAGATCCTAACCATGACGTGACCCCGACAAATGGGCAGCTGTCGCAGAACAAGGACCCCAGTTTACTAACATTAATACCACAGACAAGTTCTTTTAAAAAAAAAAGCGTCCTTGGTCGCTCCTTGGTCGGACAAATACATGCGTGACTGGCAATGCATGTCCTCATAACACACGGAGCAGACCCCTGAAACAGAACTCAGCTAAGTGGATTGGCCCGTAATGGATAGCAGGGCAGTGTTTCAGTGGGAGGGGTCGGAGGGGGTCACCATTCATCTGCTCAACCCCGCGCAATAGGAAAAAACACAGGAGAGATACACTACGAAAAAGTCCATGCAATAATCTTGTCATTTTACCTGGGAATATATAAGAACATCTGCAGCACCTTCAAAGGTACATGCAGCAGAGTGCAATAATTGCCTATTAGACTTCTAATTTGAGATACAGAAATGGACAGCTTTATTTATCCATTTATTTATTTATTTTAAAAAAAGGAGTGTAGGATCAAACAGAGCATTGTGATGTCTGCTCTTGTGAGTGTGCTGCTGAAAGGACATGAAGCATCTCCAGAGACACACGACTGCAAATATGCATGCGGGTCCATTTCTGCCTGTTGAATTGTTTGCAAATTACACAAGAAGAAGAGGATGTCACAGCTTTTTATACGTCACGGCACCAGGAGTAAATAAACAGTGCATCACTTTTTTTATGGATGATAACGGGAATGCATTCATATGTGTGAAAATGAACACTTTCTTGTTGTGATGCATTTTTATTGCGCTTTTTAGTTGACGCAACACTCACAAGATGAGATCATGAAAAGAAAGGATGTCACAAGTTCACAACAAAATACTTTTAAAGATTGGATATATACTGCAGAACTTTAAATTTAGTCACTGTATTCGATTTTTACACCATTAGATTTTTATTTTGAAGTTGCCAATATCCACAGTTGGGTAGGATCGCCGAATATTGTACTCAAGTAGGGGTTACTGCTACTTGCCAATAGTGTGACTCAAGTAAAAGGGAAAAGTAGTCCTCCCTAAAATTACTTAAGAGTAAAAAGTACAGAATGAAAGAAAAACACTCAAGGACTGAGTAAATGGTGAGTAACTTGAATGAACTCACATGAGCATCAATGAAAAATGTAAACGTGCATATCCTGCTATTGCTCTGTGTGTGTTTGAGTGTGTCTGAGCAAGATGAGCACTGATCTCAAGAGATGCATCCATCCATCCATTTTCATTCATTTTCAGCTGCCTATCCTCACAAGGGTCGCAGGAGTGCTGAAGCCTATCCCACAGGGAAGAGGCAGTTTTCATCCTGAACTGGTTGCCAGCCCATCGCAGGGCACACCAAGACAAACAGCCGCACTCACAATCACACCTAGGGGCAATTTGGGGTGTCCAATTAGTATTGCATGGTTTTGGGATGTGGGAGCAAACCGGAGTGCCCGGAGAAAACCCACGCAGGCACAGGGAGAACATGCAAACTCCACGCAGGGAGAGTTGGGATTGAACCTGGAGGTGTGGCTCGAATGCAAGCGCCTGGTGGCCTGTCCTGCACCCATGGGGCTCGGCCGACTGGGATTGAACGCTTTCCACTTCTGCCACCGTGCCGAAGCCAAGTAGAAGAGTGTGTGGTCATGTGACTTCCCTGTCGTTTAATTGGTGAACTAAAGTTAAACGTTCCTCGGGCTTAAATTGGATTGAAGCAAGCAATGAGGAAGTCAGGGTTGCAGTCTAAATCAATAGCTTGCACACAAAATGGTTGAGGAAACTCAGCAATAATTCATTAATTAAAGTACCGAGGATGTGTGTGGGAGTAGGAAATACCCTATATGTACCTCAAGAGATATGGAAAGATCTAGTAAAATCAATAACTCTGGTTTATGTAATATTTTACACTGCCATAATTTCAAGATCTCAATGAAGTTGGAGTCGGGATCGTTTTGGCCCACTTGTGCGAGTAGGAAATATGATGTGGAAACTTTTCCTATGATAGGCTGAGGTAGAATGTTTACATTTTGCCACATTCTGGAAAGTACCATGAAATTTCCGCTCCAGATAGAAACAATTTGTAAAAAAAGCAAGTAAACAAAGAGACATGCTGCAAAAATATGTGGTGATCATTTTTTTTCTACTTATACTGGCATGAAGCAAATATTGGCTACATGGGGTGGCTGAGGGTAAACAAATGGAATTGAGTCACTTTAGTCACAAAGTTGCAATAGTGCGTCGAATGAGATTGCGTTGCTGTCATTCCGCAAATACTCACAACCATTAGGAGGCATAGTTGCATGATATCTAAGGATATGGCATTTTTAATTGCCAATTCTGTCTTTAAACATTCACTTTCAAATTTGGGGGGATGTATGATTTTTTTAGATAATTACTACTATTTATTTTTTTTTTAGCAGCATGGTGGTCTAATGGTAAGCCCTTCTGCCTCCAGGTTCTGAGGTTCAGGGTTCCATCTCTGATATTTCTGTGTGGAGTTTGCACGTGCATGGCAATGTCCTATGGGGTCCCTCAAGGGTCAGTTTTTGGACACCTCCTGTTTAGCCTGAATAAGCTATCCTTGGTTGAAATTCTTGAAAACCCCAATGTTGACTATCATAGTGACGCAGCATTCTATCGAGCAGTTACTCTCAATGATGAGCATTCATTTGGAGTGTTGTGTCCCTCTCTAAAACTGAAAAAATAACTGGATGAACCAAGAGGAGGCTGCCTGTTGGGACACTGAGTGGCTCTCAACAACCATGGACTTCAAGTTATTGTTTTAATGCCCCAATTTTCTCATGGTGAAATAACTAACTATTAATTGAACTGTTTTAGACTATTAATAGTGGAGCAATTATGTGATTCCCAATCCCTGTAATGAGGCCGATTCATGTGCTACAAGAGATGACAAACAACCTTCTACATTCGTTTATCTATCTATGGCAGCAACTTTTCTGCAGAAGCTTTTTTTTTTTAACCTAACACTGTTCACCCACCCCTGCAACTCGGGCACATTAATAATGTTTTTGTCACAATTTTTCATTTCCCTTCTCAAGAGACATAAGATACCAAGGAGGAAGGAAAGGAAGAATTCCAATGTCCCCAACACCCGCTTGCAAAGATTTGATTTTTTTAAAAATTGAGCTGTTTCATTACAGGTCAAATTCGTGTTTGAAAAAAAAAGTTCTGAAATGATTTAGTATTGCCTCATTTTGTGTACCACAGAAAGGAGCCATTTGAAGTGGGGTGTGTAGACCTTTGATACCCACTGAAGGTGGTTAGCATTGACCAGTATACTGCCACGGGAGTAGTGAGAACAACATACCAGCAGAGGAGACCAGCACACAAGCAGGACGCACATAATCCCCATGAGTTGAATGACGGTCTCCGTGGTTAGTCTTTCCCAGTGCTTGGAGGCCTGAGACGTGCCCGACTTGGTCTTACAGCGAAGGATCAGGCCGCGGATGGTGACCACGTTGCAGGACACCGTGACGAGCAGCGAGAATATCCCCAGTATGGCAAAAGTGAAGGAGAAAAAGATGTTGCCGGGCACTTCTCTGTCCCCGGTGCTGATGAAGCACCAGGTGCCGGGCCACTGGCGGGTGTACTTGCCCACCCCCGCGACGGGCAAGAGGGCGAAGAGCAACACCAGGCACCAGATGACCACCAAAGTCTGCTTGGTCACGCTGGTCTTCATGTGGTTGGAGTACCAGTGCGGGTTGGTGATGGCCGTGGCTCTCTCGACGGCCATGGCGCTGGCCATTAAGAGCGCGCACAGGCCGAAGGTGGTCATGCACACGCCGAAGAAGGCGCACAGATTGCCCGACGAGTCGATGCGCTCCCATCGCAAGTCGGCCCGATAAACCGAGATCACGATCGGACTCGTCAGGAGTTGCCCGAAAAGGTCCGTCAACGCCAAAGACCCGATGCAGAGCAAGAAGGACTTTTTCCTTCGGTTCTCCTTCTTCCTGTAGGAGGTGTAGACCAGGATGAGCGCCAGAGAGTTGCCCACCATGCCCGTGGCCATCATGGTGATGGGGAAGACGACCGACACGTAACTGCAACCGGAGTCGGCCCCGGTGGCGTTTTCTTCCCCCGCCGACTTGGAAACATTGGTCGTCAGCATGCCTCCTGCTGTGCTTTGCGAGCCCTCGAGAAAGTCACACATGTCCGAAGTCATCCTTTCGGACGGGCTAACAAGCTGAGAAGGATCACAAAAGGGGGATGTCCGTGCACCATCTCTTCCGAGGTCCACACTGAGCCGAGCAGCTCCGTGCGTAAAAGTGGCCGCCGGTCCTTTTTACGCACCGGAGGCGGGACTAGCAGGCGTGGCGCATCCGTCGCAGCTCGAGAGCCACTTTCAGCCCAATTTCACTGAAGCGCAAATGGGGCCGAACACTACATTCGTGGCCCATAAAGCGATAAATACATTTTCCAAATTAATTTGGAATCTGCCTTATCCGGGTGGCCAAAAATAAGAGATCACGAAATTCTGAACAACGTTGAGTGCAATTGCAACAATATCATGAATCGTTTTCAGTTTCACTTGCCACTGACAGATCACCATCGGCCTGCATACGTTATTTTGTAAAACCTAAGAGCATATGAATGATTTTAAATTTGCACAATTATGAATTGTTAAACGCTGATCTCAAGTGACTCATAACACCAAGTTGGAACTTTCCAGAAACGTCGGATGTCGCTCGGCCTTGTAGATGTTTACATAAATAAGTACAAATTGTGGCAGCCCATAGGAAAAAAAAATGTTACAAAGCCTTTTTAAAATGCTGTTGAAATTTTTTTTCATAGCACGGACCATTTTATTGCTCCTGAAACATGGCATCTTTTAGCCTTAACTCTGTCTTTTACTATCAGGTGTCAAATCCCGAACAACCTATTTTTGACTGTCAAGTAAATTGTCAAGGCGACCTCCGATGGATAAAATTGTTACTTTTAGTTTACGCCATACGCCACACATTTGGACACCTACTAAATCAAACGGTAGAAAGGTATGATTGAATGGCTTTTTTTTTGGTTGGTGTTTTTGTTCTTTCGTGACCTTCTGAGATATGCTCCAGAAAAGTTGTTAAATGAGACCAATGATGTGGTTTCAGATCTCACTGAAACATGAATGACAATTGCATTTTCGGAAAGACTTATATTACTGTGGTACTTCCAGGGCCTCCCACCATAACAGAAATCTGACATTTATCTGTTGAATTGCTTACGATGCCTTCAACGTTCAAAAGTTAACACAGAGATATTGAGATAGGCAAATCTATTCCAAGAGGCACATTATAATATTCCAACAACCTGGAGCTCAAATCACCATTTGCCTTGTTATTGTGATGCGTGCACATGTATTTATACATATTTACAATCTATAAACTGGTCAGGTTTCCGTGTGCTGCCTGCCTGCAAGCTATACATGTACAGTATTTGTATACGTTTTTTTCTTTTTTAAAAACTATTTGCAGCACCCAATCTTGAAAACATACAGAATTCACGTCTTAAGAATCCTGAAATCCACGAGGTTCAATAGCATTCAATATATAGCTTACGCTCAATGCATTTTTGCCGTAAAATGTGCACGTTGGTTGTCAACAATTTGACACACAGGACCATTAATTCGAAAATGTACTTCTTTAAAATCATCCAAAAGGTGTCCAGCTCAAGATAGTTGATCAAAACAGTTCACTCTCATGCTGAAAACGGACTCAGACAGGAGATTAATCCGGCTGCTAATATCAAAGCTAATAGTGTTAAAACTCAAAAGCTATTTTAGCTTTTTGGTTACAAGCTGAATTATTTAAACATGCTGCATTTTAATCAAAAGCAAAAATAGCAAATATAGCGCGAGGGTATAAAAATTTGTATGCTTCAAATGTTCACAGAATTGACAAGGTTTGCAGTTGACAAGACTTTATTTCCACAGGTAGAATTGTTTATATAGAAAGCATTGTCATGATGTACTTTTAAGTCTTGTAACACTAATTGGGAATTTCTCAATCAAATCATAATGTGGTGTTTTTACAGATGAAAACATCCAAACCTATTTTGAATGAAATGTGTACTGTTCGCGAATAACAAAAGCTTGGCAATACTTACCTTAAAAGTAAAGTGAACAACCAGTATTCGATCCTACATGTACTTTCCCCTAGACTGATTCTTTTTATACTTAAGAGGATGCCATGTCCTGAGGGAAATTCTACAGCTCCCCAAAGATTATGCCGCCAACGTGATCCCAAAATAGGGACCAAACATTTATGTTGAATGTTCACCTATAATATACAGTATGTATGTATATAGGTGGACATGTGGCACAAGTTGGGGAGGGAAGGTGTTGACATCTTAGGAGAGTTGCTACTATGTCGTTCGTGTGGGTATGGAGGTGGCGAACAGCATACTGTATGGATGTGGATGTTCCTCTCATGGTAACATGCACTGGATTCATTTCACCGAGGCATTAAAATTTAGGTTATTTCTTTTTAGAACTGGAGCCAGAATGGGAGGATCCGGAGGAGTGGTTGCTGCGCCTGAAAGCACACAATATGATGGGAAGGGAAGCTACGTTAGCATCGCAGGTCATCAACATCCAGCTCAGCGTACTTGTCAAGGTGAGAGCATGAAAACCAACACGACAAAGTCGTGAGCGAGGCGATAAACGGCTATTAGTGAGTGCCACTGTGGTATTCCACTTTAAACCCAAACCTTTCGGACGAACGGGATCTAGAGCGCTTCCGTTTTCTCCCTGCAGATGATGACCTGGAGCGACTGCGCTTCTGTCCCCCCTCGGGCGAGGAGGACGGGGAGGCGGACCTCTTCCGGGGTGAGGATCCCTTTCCAGACCTGGAGCTGGATCTTTTGGAAGGATAAACCAAGCACTAAGATCAGTCGAGTCTGGGAAAGACCAGCACCAGGATGATGCCTCAGAGTACAAGCTTGAGCTTTAAAAAGGTACTGATCTGTTTATTTTGGGGTCAAACGGGACAATTTCCAACCGGGGCCGGATTGCAAAAACTACTAATGGGGTCAATTGTGTACCTGAAACTATTTACATTTTCTGTCCTTCAATAAAATTGATTTGCAGTGATTGTATTGATCCCAAATGTAGTCTTAAATCAATGGGATCTAGGTAATTACACTGGGCCTTGGGGCCCAAACAAACACTCTCTGCGGGGAGAGAGCGCATGTCACCTCATTCACCTGGAGCGGGACCTCGAGCGAGATCCGGATCGGGAACTAGAGGAGCTCCTAGAACCGGATCTGAAAGACAAAAACAAACAAAAACTCTCCAATATTTTTTTTAAAAGTGGAATTAACAATCTGATACACATTGGGAAACAATTTGGAAAAAAAAAAAAAAAAAAAAACCCTTTATGCTGGTTAAAACTAAAATTGGCGTGCTGATTCCAAAATTGCTTCCCCTGCAGATAAGTGCAATTCCACTGATTATTTGTAGTAAAACTTGCTAATTACAATTGTACTCATTCCTCGTGTAATGATCAAAACCAAAAAAAACAGATCTTAACCTCTTTATGGATGGCTCATAAATATTCACCATAGGTTACATGTCAAGTCGAAAAAGCAGCGTTTAATTTTGGCAGGTCTCTTTCATATGTATGGACGCCATTCAGCCTTCACATTGGACTACCTCCAATGGCTGGCTCAAAACTAAGGCTGACTGCTCCATCTGTTGTTCTAGCAGATGAATGGCAGCTTGCGAATGGCTTCTGAGGGAAGGGTTCATTTGGTTTACTCTTTACGGCCAAGTAGGAGAGGGACTGAACCAAGACAATAAATGACAAAATACGAGACAGCATCATGGAAAGCATGGAGATCAGTTAATCAGAAGGAAAGTTGAGAGCTGATACTGACATTTTGCCCGGAGTTACCCTTGACCTGTACCCGTTTACCTGGACCTCGACCGAGAGCTGGAGCTGGATGAGCGCGAGGACGAGCGGGAACGGGACGAGCCCGAGCGGCTGCCCCTTTTCTTATCTTGCTCCTTTTCCTCATCGCTGGCGTCTAGGTTGTACTTGGAGAGGTCGCCGTCTTCATCATCTTCGTCTTCATCCTAAACCGCAAGAGTTTCGTGATGTTCACACACCTTCCCCAAGATTGCATTAAATGCCTTCAAAAGCCAGCGCACCACAGCTCCGCTAACATATTGACGCAAACAAAACGCTAATTAACCATCTTTGCTCATTCTGAATTATGCAAGTGTTTCAATGTCATGCTGCAGCCAGTGTGCTTACATCCAGTTTGTATTTTGACAGGTCACCATCTTCATCGTCGTCATCCTCTTCGTCGTCGTCCTGCGGTGGGGGTGGCTGAGCTTTTTTCGCTACTTCTTTCTTTTCACTTCCTTTTGAGGAAGAAGTCTTGCTACTGCTCTTACCACGATACTTTTTCTTTTTCCTCCCAAACTGTGACATAAATCAGATAACAGGAAAAAAAAAAACAAAAATTATTACATCCTGAACATGCTCCTATATCAGATCAACACTGTCAGATAACAGCAGAACAGGGTAATGTTCTTCCTCATGCTCTGCTAACAGTGTATCAACAACCAATTAAAACAAGTTTTAATGAATGCCAAGTTTAAACAAGCATCGTGTTATAACACTGACCACCTACACTGTCTTTTGATGAGCAGTGACAACATGCTGAAGAGGAGCGCCAACCACTTTCAAAGTTTTAATTAACCAAGCACATGCAGGAATTTTTTTTTTCATTAATTATAAATCACACAGATTTGAATGGAACCTATCAAAGCAACACTTTTCTGACATGGTGATCTTAAAGCCTGACATATGTGCAGGGAGCAGAGATTAATTTTTCCTCCCTTGTGATATAAGACAGGAAAGGCCCAATTATTGGATTTCAATTTTGGCATGAGTTAATTGTGACTCTTTATTCCCGAAATCATTGGAAAACGTTTAGGGCTAATAATAAAATGTTTAACTTGTTCAATATTTGTGACTATTTCAGTAACGTGAAAGAAACAAAAAAAATAGCCGATTCAGAAGTAACGCACCTCGAGTCTTTCACCAAAATATATATATATATATAAAAAAAGACAATTAGTAAAAGTAAAAGAGACAGGCAAATAGACAGCCTTGCTTCTTCTACTTCTATTCGACAGTAATTATTATTCTTTTTTCCTTTCATTCTTTCTGCCCTACAGCACCATGGCATTTTTTCATCATGTGCATTTATATTTCATCATTTACAAACATGTCCTTGTTCATGTAGACGCATGCGTACATACAGTAAATATTTCACCACTTGAACAAGGAGCTTCTTATTGTTCCTAATAAATGGTAATGTGAGGTGATTGTCATTGAACAGTGACAATGCGCAGTCATCCCCCAACCAAAAAAAAAAAAAAAAAAAAGCACTTTGGAAGGGCGCACCTCATCATATTCACCATCAGATTCCTCTCGCTCAATGTATTCCACGTCTTCCCTTTCATTAAAGCCGCCACCATAACCTGAAATTGTATCAGAGACATGGATGAGAGATCACATTGCATAAATGAAGGCATACAGGAATGTTGACTTTTTTTCCCCCCAAAATTACCCGTTCTCTCTTCCAGCTTGGCATATTTGGGAGTATTACACATGTTGCACTCCGATCGCCGTGCCCAGTTAACGTTTCCGCATCTTCAAGGGCATGAGAGAAAGTACAATCAGCGTGGAGATCAAATCCAGAATTATATAGGAAGGCAGCTACAACTGACACTTACGTTTTACATTGCCAATCATTAGCACTGAAAAGTCCTCTACTCTTCTCAGCCAGAGTTTTCCCAATTTCTGTCCCTCCTGCTTTCATCATCTTGGCCTCTGTGGTTTTCTCTGGTCCGCAAAAAAAAAAAAAAAATAGTAACTACAAATGTATTTGTGCATGCATGTTTAATTGCGGAAAAGTGGATCAGCTGGTAAAGCGGTGGCCACACAGTTCTGAGGTCTTGGGTTCGATCCCTCCTGTGTGGAGTTTGCATGTTCTCCACGTGCCCGAGTGGGTTTTCTTCAGGCACTCCGGTTTCCTCCCACATCCCAAAAACATGTAAAATTAATTGGACACTCTAAATTGCCCCGAGGGGTGATTGTGAGAGCGGCTGTTTGTCTTGATGTGCCCTGCGATTGGCTGGCAACCAGTTCAGGGTGTACCCCGCCTCCTGCCTGTTGACACCTCCAGCGCTCCCTGCGACCCTCGTGAGGATAAGCGGCAAAGAAAATTGATGGATAGATGATGTTTAGTGACAGGCAGAACCATGAAAAGCTCTTCCACCAGGTGGCAGACGGTACAATTAACCCGTGGAGCCACCTGTTGCCATTCATACAGAATAATAGCTGGTTTCAATTAAACAGGCCAAATTTTAGACTAAGTAAATATGTGAGTAAAGTCACACACGAACTGATTTTGTGGGGCTGTGTGGTGGTGTGCAGTTTAATTTGTGGAATGTAAAATTGGTGCCTACAAAACACTCAGAATTACATCCTTAGAATAACATGAGACTCACCTCTCCCGCATCGATTACAACTTGTTCTCCTTGCAAAGTTCACATTTCCACACCTAGTAAAAAAAAAAAAAACATTCAATACATCAGTAAGCAGAGACTACATCCAGCTGAAACGTGCACAGAAAATATTTGACTTGATGCAGCACCCCGACACGTTTACTAATATGCAAGAGAGAAAAGCAATAAGCACTGCAGCTGTCTGCTACTTGAGACCTTAGAAACGAATCTAAAACTCGCATGACACTTTGTCATTCTCCACGCCGAGAAAAAGAGAAAATAAACACCACCCACAATCGTTAACAGAGACTCACAGAAAGCAGCTAAAATTAGCCGTCTCGCTAGCTTGCATGTCAGCCAGCAAACAAAAACTCCGAAAATTAAGACCATTAAAGCCTCACTATTATTCGAGGCCCGGCTTTGATAGTTGTTTTTCTTCAGCTTCTTGGAGAAATAATAAGAATGAAGAGGTCCACTTCGTGGCTAACAATGCAAGGCCTGGTAAGCTAAACAAAGTTGACCTGCGGCTACTTCAACATATAATCGGCCATAAAGAGAAAAACCAGACAGATTATTTCAATAAAGTACAGTCAATTTTATATCACACGACAACCTACTTTTTATCAGGACATATCCAGTCCCCGTCGCTCACTCGAAAGCTTTTTCCCGACATGACGATTGGTGACTGACCGCCAAGTAGCACTGGCGCTTGCTAGCTAGCCAAACGTGCTCTGGGTGCTTCCACAGCCCCGCCCACCTCCGATGCTGCATTCAAATGCACTTGGCCATCTCCAAATCGCTCCCCCGTTCCCATTTTGTGCTTGACATCAACGTACAATTTATAAACACCCATCGTATTTTGAAAAGGTTCAATTATTGACTTTGGCAGGTATTGAATTACCGGTCTTCACATTTTTTAACCATAAGTATTGATTCCATCCGTCCATCCATCTGAGCTGCTTATCCTCACGAGTGTCGCAGACACTTGAGGGCAATTTAGAGTCTCCAAGTGACCCCTCCGTGGATCTTGCGCAATCCGCGTCACTGACCAATCAGAGACCAGAGATCTGCATAATCTTGGACTCAAATCTCAGACAACGCTGGCTGGATGGTCCAGTATACCTTCTGTTGGCGTTTTATCGCGTATTTGGGTTCTTTAACAATAGATATGGTTAAGAGGTGTAGTCACGGACTTTATAATAGTGACGACAGGTATCCTGAAAGGCTAGTTGGTGGAGTTCGATTCGTACCCTTTCCAAAACCGAAGACCCAGTACGAAAAATGTCTTTGATGGATCAAACTTTGCGTAAGACCGCATCATCAACTGAATCTATCTAAAATCAACCGGAACAGAAGACCGAGTACGAAAAATGTCTTTGATAGATAAAACTTTGAGGAAGACCGCATGATCAACTGAATCCATCAACCGGAACAGATATGTTTGCACGAAGGTAAGCCCTATATTTGATTTTCAATACATGTCTCATATAAATGAATTAGCAGTTCTTCGCTTGCATAATATAGCTACGTGTGAATGATTGACACACTTGATCTGTGTTGAGCGATATTTTGCGATGATCTGACGGCACAAACGTGTCCCATTGTTCGCGGCTAATTAGCTAAGCTAAACCGGACTAGCAGTCCTAAAAACCTTCGACGTGCACCGAGACACCAAGACTGAAGGAAGGATGTTTGAGGACACTAAAGTAGTGATTGTCGTACTCGGTTGGGACTTGCGTAGGTTCGGCACTAATTCAAGAATAATTATTGAGGGGAGCGCGTGACGTTAAACAAAGAAAACGAGAGAAACAACTTGTAAATCAAGCCTCGGCTTCTTTTCCTTCATACGGTGGTTCACAAACGGCTATACAGATACATATACAGATTCTGCACACAAGTGTGATATGTAACACGAAAATAGGAAACTGTCAATGACGAATTCGTCTTTGGGTTACAATATATTATATTATGTGGCTTCTCAGTCTTCCTCTGACTCTGGAAAGATCTCGAGCTAATGTCAATGGTTTCTCCGTCGATATCCATGTAAATACCATTGAAATACCCCTCGCTGAAATACTTGAAGCCCTGCTGTCTGCTTTTCAATGATATTTCACTGTTAGCTAAGAATGCGAGTGAGAAATCTGCCGGTAAATCGGACAGTTTCGCTCTATTCTTTTCGTGCTGCGCCGATATTTTTGCTAATTGTTTGTCTTCAGGAGGCGTGGTTAAGTGCCCTGTACGGAGGGGTCAATCAAGGAATGTTTTGGGGATGTGGGAGGAAACCAGTGTGCCCAGAGAAACCCCACGCAGGCACGGCGAGAAGACGCAAACTCCACACAGATGGGGCCAGGATTCGAACCCTGGTCCTCAAAACTCTGTGCCATATGCCCTAACCAGTCACACCATTGTGCTTCCCACTTTGTGTCATATGATGAGAAATTTCAAAATAACTTATTTTTCGATCCAACCATTACCCAAGCTGCTCATTCTCACAAGGGTTGCGGAAATGGTGGAGTCCCAGCTACCTTCGGGGAAAGAGCGGACTACACCTTGAACTGGTCAGAAGTCAATCACGGGCACATATAAACACCAATGAGTGGTAATCGATCCCATGCTGCCTGCTCCAAAGTCATGTGTGTGTACCACTACAGCTTATGTCTTACTTAATGAGACATAACTGCAGTAGTTTCTTTAACAATGAAAACGACATCCTTTTTAACATAAACACTCAGATCGTTCCTCAGAGTTGTAAAGCGTTGGCCTCACAGTTCTGAGGACCAGAGTTCAAATTCCAGCCCCGCCTGTGTGGAGTTTGCATGTTCTCCCTGTGCCTGCATGGGTTTTGTTTGGGCATGCAGATTTCCTCCAACATCCCAAAAAGTGGGCATTAATTGGACACTCTAAAATGTCCCTAGGTGTGATTGTGAGTACGACTGTTTTCTGTCTCCATGTGCTCTGCGACCGGGTGGCAACCACTTCAGCGTGGACCCTGTTTCCTGCCTGATGACAGCTGGGATTGGGTCCAGCACTCCTGCGACCTTCGTGAGGATAAGTGGCTCAGAAAATGGATGGATGAATGTATATAATTCATATATCACCGAAAGTCATAGAGCGTTCAAATAAGAGTGAGATGCAAGCTATTAACTTAAAATGAGATTTATCTTTTATTCGTTCATAATATAGTGTCATTGGTAGCCTACAAGTATTATGACATGTGACAGCACGTCTAATATCATAATATATTGCAAAATAGTTTACAAAGTTACGTGTCTTACCATTGTTATATAAAGTGCTGAGAGCTAAGATGGTGGATCAGTATTGTATGGACAAACCTGCTGACCCCATATTTCTGATTGTTGCGCATACCTGTCTCCTTATCCGTTCTGTGTACAGATGACATCTAAGGGGGGCTGGTCCAATTCTTAGATAAAGACACAAAAAAGCTGTTTCATCTCCTGGATGCTAAATTACTTAACAGTCACTTCCCCACTGACTTGATGACCAAGAATTTGAGAAACCCACTTTTCAAGGGTGTCTGTTCAATTGTTGACAACAATGTAACTGATATTCGCCATCTTTTTAACAAAAAAAAAAAACAATAAAAATTCAGCAAAGAACTATGTTCTTTTGAAAAAAAAAAAGTGCATGTGAGGAACGGCCAACCCTTCTCAGACAATTGATGGAGCACAAGTGACACTCACTGCGAAGTCACTAGTGACAGTCTTCACCAAATTTAAGTCTTTTGATATATTTTAAGAACTTTGCATGAACGTTCCCTGTGTTTACCAGTACACTAATGTCACAAGTGAGTGTTTTTCACCAAATTTACATGTCTGCTGGTTAAAACTGTCACAGAATAAGTTTATGTATATAAGAAACACAGAAATGTTACACAAACAGTAAATGTTATAAGTTACAAATAAGGTTGAAACAACATTGCATAGATTAACCATGGCACTGGTTTGAAACCGCAAAATAATCCTAGGATAGACAAGTAATACTAAGAGATGTGGTCTATCTTCCTTTGTATTCTCTGGGCCAGACCCTTTTCCTGTTTATTAAAGCCCTGAGCCCCTTTGGCTCTCTCATTCTCTCACCTTGCTGAAGATACTGCCTCAGTCAAGGAACCCCAGATCACAACACAAAGTGGTGGAAATGCACCAAACCTTCCCACCAAGGAAGCGGAACGCAGGTAGGATCTGCCGAAACAACATTTCTGTATGCGTGACCACCTTATTGTAGGGATTTGCGAGTTTGGACTCTACGCGTGTTCGCTGATCGAGGGAGGGATGACTAATGATTAGAAAAAGTTAAAAGCAAATGGATTTATTACAAAGGAATGTGCAATACAGATGTCCGGGTCTTATCTAGGTATCTGCCAATGTCACGACCCATCGAAACGGAGGTAGGACCCAAATGCAGGAGTCGGGAGACGCAGAGGTAATTCGGGAAAAACTTTTGTTACTCCAAGGTCGGGGATCGGGCAGACAGTCAGGTGCGGTAGTCAGTACGTCGGGCGTAGAGAGCAGGTCAGCGGGCAGGCAGGAGTCGGTACACGGGAGAACGATCAAAGCACGCAGAAGTGTCAAAGGAGTCAGGCTTATGGGGTTGGTCGGAGAACAGGCGAAGGTCGGTACACACAGGTTGTCGATCAGAGATACGGGAGTGCAGGAATGGGGCGTGAGTTGCAACGATCTGGTGCTGGACCAGTCGTCCCCATGGTCCTATATGCGCCTCCCAATCAGCGCGGCAACCCGCACAGACAGGGGTAGACCGGCAGGACCATGAGAGCCACACACGAGACGTGTATCTTCTGGCAGGATAGCCAAGGAAGACAAGAGCTGCCCGGTAACACAAGGTTTTTATATGTATGTTTCCATGGTAAAAGTGGCTGCCCCCCGCAGTCTGGTCCTGGGCCAGGATGGTAACTTTCCGCTCCTTATCTGGTGTCGTTCGTACCCACGGCAACGCCTGGGAGAGGAGGATGCCACCAGCCAGTTTTCTAAAAAGATCAAGGCCAACCACTGGCTCCACAACACATCCTTGTCTGATTAGCAAATGGACAACACTTTATGTGTTGATTAAATGTATTAGGTCATATTTTAGCAAATAATGAAAGTGCAATAAAAGTAAAATAGTCTTCATTATAGATGAAGATCTGTCAGGACGTTTGCGAGTGAACGAGTGATTCGCTACCAGCGGCACAGTGTGTACACCCCAATACGCAACACGATACTAGGGCAACGCCTCCTCCATTACCTGATATATACTTGAAAGCATCTGCAGATTTCAAAACATCCCTGACAGGAAGTAGTTACAGAAATATGTCCCTTCTCAGCAGATTGCGTTAGGAATTGGACGGCGGAACACCTTCACACATTATGAGGTGAGTTAAATTCACACTTGTACTCCTATTGTAATCTGGGATGACCGGACTGGGCCGAAGAGTGAAGCTCCAGGGAAAAGAGATAGCAAAGGAGGATGATTTCAAAAACTTGGGGTCAACAATACAGACCAATGGAGAGTGTGGTAAGGAAGTGAAGAAACAGGGTGGAACAGTTGGCGGAAGGTGTCTGGTGTTTGATGTTACAGAAGAGTGTCCGCTAGAATGAAGGGCAAAGTTTATAAAACAGTGGTGAGGCCGGCCATGATGTACAGATTAGAGACGGTGGCTCTGAAGAAACAACAGGAAGCAGAACTTCAGGTAGCAGAAATGAAGATCCTGAGGTTCTCACTTGGTGTGAACAGATTGGATAGGATTAGAAATGAGCTCATTAGAGGGACAGCCAAAGTTGGATGTTTTGGAGACAAGATTCGAGAGAGCAGACTTCGATGGTTTGGGCGTGTTCAGAGGCAAGAGAGTGAGTATATTGGTGGAAGGGTGCTGAGGATGGAGCTGCCAGGCAAAAGAGCGAGAGGGAGACCAAAGGAAAGGTTGATGGATGTGTTGAGGGAGGACATGAAGACTGTGGGTGTTAGTGAGGAAGATGCACGAGATAGGCTTAGATGGAAAAAGATGACACGCTGTGGCGACCCCTAATCGGGACAAGCCGAAAGGAAAAGAAGAAGAAAGAAGAGGACCGGAACGCTATTCATAAGTACAATAATAACCTTAGGGCAAAAAAAAAAAAATACTACTCATAATAATGCGATACATTTTTAAAAAAATAATCCATCCATCTATTTTCTGAAACATTTAGCAAAAATGAGGTAAAAAAAAAAGGTTGCGGGGTTGTGGTTTGATTGGGTTTGGGGAGGAGAGAGGTTCGGTACCCTTGCCCTTCCCTTTGGGACTGGTTGGGGTGCTTCGGTTGTGCTGGGTCCTAGGGAGTGGATGAGGTCCAGCCCGGCTTGGTCACGCATGGGATGGACACGCTGGCTTGCCCGTCCCTTGTGGGTGGAGGTGTTTTTGCCCCACTCTTCCTTGATATCGTGGCACAATAACTCTGTCCAGCAGTTTTCTAGCATGTATATGATGTGGTGTTCAGATATGCAACACATTAACTTCAACCACTCAATACCAACATGCTATCTTCAAAAATATCTCTTCCTAGAAGCGCCACTGTTGCCCAAAAATACGTGCAGAGTCTTCAGCAATATCATTTATGTGTACTGTATCATCATTAGGATTTCTTGTTGTTGTTTTATTTTCAGTAACATGTCAGTGAAGCATGCTACACCAACGCTCAGCCAGTCTCAGGCAGCAGAGCTTGTGAAGAAACACTACAAGCTGACTCCGTCTGAGCTCCACAATCTCCCCAGCTTTGAAGACTAGAATATTTATATTGTGACCGTTTGAAGGTGATGAGTATGTGCTGAAGATTATCAACTCAGAGGACAGCAAAGACCCTATCCTGTTTGAACTACAAACTTATGCCATGAACTTCCTTCATGAGAATGGACTTCCGACTCAAACTGCCCTGAAAACAAGCACTGGACAGGTCATGGTCCTGGAAGACATCGGTAGGAGACCGGTCACTTCAGATTGAGGGAGGGTGTGAGTAGTTCTCTAGACACATTGACATAATGCAAAAGAGGTATCTTGGTCTTGAGCTATAATGCAGAGCTGAAGTCCACAAACGAGTTCCTCACATAGGTCTCCGTGCCGTCGACTCTGAGAAAAAAACTGAGTGGGTTTGTGAAAGTTGGTGAGAGAAAGACTCCCTAATTTTCCCTTATATAAGTGAGTCACATAATGTCTCCAAAGATGAACGTAAAACATAAATTCACAGGTAGGTAATGGGCCATTAATGGTTAATTATTTTTTCACACTGGGTCAGGTAGCTTTGAATATTTTTTTCTCCTTAGTAAATAAAATCAACGTTCAAATATTTTATGCTTACTAGGATTATCATCATCTGACGTTTGCATTTGTTGGATTATTTTAAACATTACGACAAGGAAACTGCATGAAAGAGCAATTTCCGAAGGGGGCAACTACAGTTCATGGCACTGTAGATGCTGCGAGAGCGAGTAATAACTGAAAGGCCGATTGTTGGATCGTTACCTTTGACAGATTGTGGCCACGGCTTGCAGAAGTACCTTGGTGCGCCTGTTGACTTATTTGCCTGGATTCCCTATTTCCAAGGCACCTCTCTCACCACAGCTACTTTATGAAGTTGGCCAGACTGCAGGCAGAGTGGACAACATTCTCAGACAGGTGCAAGTAATTCCGTTGTAAACCATTTCCACTGCTATTTTTTTTTTTTTTATACTAAGTGCCGCCCTTCTGCTGTCCACCTGAATACTTATGAATATTGCTAGATGCCATTGAACATGGATGGCAGAAAATATTTGAACCTAAGCCTTTTCTGGAGATTAATAATGTTTTTGTTTCACAGTAAACTAAAATGTGCACTTCCCTTAGGTGAGGACCTTCTTTTTATCCAAATGCTATTTAATGGATGGGGTGGACAAAATAGTATCAATCATCTGTTTTTATTACAGAAGAACAAACCCTCACATTTTGTTGTCATTATGTTTGAAATTTCATACATCTGTGTGTAATTCTGTTTATCGTGCATTCCTTCCCACCCCATTTAAATACAAACTACTATGCATATCTCGTGGTTAATTAGAAAACTCTTGTGGAATAACAGGTTTAAGACAAAGAAAAAGATAAAGAAAGGACAACTGCCACCTGAACCTTAATTACGCAATCAGATTTCATTTGTAAAACTAATTTTTTGATGAAACTTCTCTATGTAGTGAGACATTATTTTCACAATGTACAGTACATACCAATCCTTAATGCCGTCAACCACTTTGAAGGTGGGTATCTTAACAGTGCAAAAAGATGTTTACTAATAACATTTGCCACGATTACAGTTTCACGGCAGAAGTTGATTTCCTCTACGAGTGCAATATCTACTTTTTCTCTTTTCTTCGGGAGAACAAATATTCTCCACACATGAGCCTTGCCAAAGCAGATTTAATTAAATGCAAGGATTTTTTTGCTGTGAAGCAAAAGTGCTTTCCACTCATTCACCATGTTGCCTGTCTGGTAAGTTGTGTTTTCTGTTTTGTTCTCAGATGGAACATTCTCAACTTGGCAAATTGCATCGGGAGAATTTCAAATGGAGTTTGTCCATTGTTCCCATTTTGGAGAATTACTTGCAGGTACTTGATGGAGACCCACTGAAGGAGGTTGTACGGTCTGTCCTCCACCAATACAAGACCACTGTCACCCACAAATACTCCAGTTTCCGCAAGTGTGAGTATGATATTAATGTTTTAAAATGACATATAAATAATGAAGATGTGGTGGCACGGTGGAGCAACTGGTTAAAATGTTGGCCTGACAGTTTTGAGGACTGGGCTTCAAATTCCAGCCCCGCCTGTGTGGATTTTGCATGTTCTCCCCGTGCCTGCGTGGGTTTACACCGGGCACTCCGGTTTCCACCCGCATCCCAAAAACGCAACATTAAATGGACACTCCAAATTGCCCCAAGGTATGATTGCGAGTGCAACTGTTTTTTGTCTCTATGTGCCCTGCGAATGGCTGAGAACCAGTCCAGGGTGTACCCAATAGTGCTCAATAATAGCTTGGATAGATTCCACCACTTTTGGGACCCTTGCGAGGACAAGCGGCTAAGAAAATGAATAGATGGATAATTAAAGACGTAACTGATTGGTAGCGTTTGGTCAAAAGCTAAATGATACAAGTTCCTGTTGGATAATGCCAATTTCTTGGTAACTGTTCATGCCTTTCTATTCTCGATACTGTACATACTGATTAAATAATCTGTCTAATAATAGTATTTGTCCTAGCTTTATGTTTTATGAAGTGCTTCTAAAAACGTTTTTTCTGATGCTTTGCGGATATCACCTTCTTATAAACTGATTTCTGTCTGCCTTTCTTCAGGTCTCCTTCACGGGGACTTAAACGATCTCAATGTGCTCGTGCAAGCTAACGATGGCCAAGGCTAGACGGTTGCTGGTATCAATGATTTTGGGGATGTGAACTTTGGTTGTTACGTCTATGAGCTCGCCATCACCATCATGTACATGATGCATTTGCACCCTGACCCAATTGATGTGGGTGGACCGGTTCTGGCAGGCTGGGAAAGTGTCCTTCCTCTCAACCCGTCAGAGAGAGACTGCCTCTTTTGCTTGGTCCTGTCTCATTTCTGTCAGCAATTAGTGTTGTGTTCGTACAATTCAAAGCAGTACCCTGAAAAAGAGGAATACCTCATGCGCTTGTCTAAGAGTGGCACTGGGATTTTACACAAACTTAATAACATTGGGAAGACGCAGGTGGAGAAGGTGTCGTTCCAAAGTGCTGCACAATTCAATGACAGAAAGTAGTATATAATATATGAGATACATATAAAAGAAAAAAATATTGTTTTGGCAAGGGCGCCTCCATAATTTTCTGGGTGGGGTGGCCAAAACGTATTGTTGACAGTTGGGGTGGCTGAAACAAATGTGTCAATATGCCGTGGGGGGTGAAGGAGTGCTTATTGAACAACAAAACGCAAAACTGACACTGGGATCTAAAGCAAGGGTGTCAAACAATTTTTTGTCGATGGCCAGATTGTAGTTATGGTTTCTCCCAGAGGGCCGTTGTTTCTGTGAAACCATAAAATTGTTTAATCGCCTCATCATATTTACACGTGAAATTTATTACTTTGTTTTGGAATCAGAAATCAAGGGCAATGGGTTTTTCAACTATTGTTCATGTTTGGAAACACCAACATGCCTGCAGTAACTCAATGTTATCATTTATGATCTCATAATTTGAAATTTTAGTACAGATTTGAGCAAGACTCCTGGAAGTTGACACATGTGATTTGCGTTCACGTGCCACATAAAATCATGTGGCGGGGCGGATCTGGCCCCAGGCCTTGAGTTTGACACATGTGATCTCTACAGTATGTGAATGACTGGCAAGCGCGGCGGCCATTCTGGCAACCCCTGATGGCGCCCTTCCCATTTGGCTTCTGATTAAGTTAGCCAGTGTTAGCTTTGTGCAATCTCATTTATTTATAGTCAGGGTGTGGAAGCATGAAACGCTACACCAAAGTCAAACAGAGCTGGACTGAGTTCTGTTGCATTCCCAGATTAGTGTCCGATAAATTACGAATTTGCATTTTCCATTTTAACATGCGTGGTTTAAAATGAACTCCCTCATGAGTCTTTGCCAATATTTTCATGAGATAAAGTTAATTGGCAAAAGAAATATAGCAAAATGAATGTGGCTACGTCAAAGACAAGCAAGGTTTGTTTTGAACATTTCTTTCATTGAATTGTAATTTGTTTAACAATGATGTGATACCAATAAAGCATTTTTTTCACGTGACGGTCTTATTTACTGAAATAGTAATAATACGCCCATTATCTTTGAGCGTTTCACAATTCGGGATTAAAACTGTGACACACACACACACACACATATATATATATATATATATATATATATATATATATATATATATATATATATATATATATATATATATATATATATAATATGCCAAAAATCTCACATAATTTCTCTGGCTAATGACACAAGTTTGATCTAAAATTTTAAACTGATGTATAATAAAACAACTACATTTAACATCAAGCAGAAGTTCAGATTAGTTGCTTTTTTCACAGTAAAGAATGACATTCATTATCAATGAAAAACAACTTTTTTTTTGGTGTTAAAATTTTCTTCAACACAATCAAACGAGGAATTTCCAAAGCTTGTTCCCTATTGCAATTCACTCCTAAAACAGCTAATTTACAATTATACATTTATTATTTTAGGTATTTATTTGTTTTTTTGTTTGTTGTTCGCGCAATGTCCTTATGTCTCAAATGTATTCTCTGTTAATTGACTGCCTGTGTCGCACAAGAGCAGTTACAACCAACTACTGTACTGGGCAAATCAAAGATGATTCTGATTTTGAGATTATTTCATTGAGGGCGAAGTGTTCACAATGACAGGGTTTTCAACTAATTTACAACGAGAAAATGTGAGAAAAAAACTCACCTTCTGGTTGATTTTTTTTTTCATACGAACAAATAAATGGGAGCAAAAACTGAATTGAAAATTGTTTTGTGAAGGGAGTCTTCTTATCGGCAGGTGCTGTTTTGTGTTTAAATTGGAGTAATACTGCCCTCATGTGGTTAAATGGAGCGACAAGCATGACATCCTGTAGGGAAGCTCAAAAGCAGCCTTTTGTTGTTCCACAGCTGTCGATTTGAGCAGTTTGGCCACAAACACCAAATATCCTGAGTCTAATAATTTTTTCATGTTTAAAAATTCTTGATATTTGTAAGTACACTTTGACTTCAGATGACTACTCTTAGTTATCAGAATTCAGACATTTCTGTCAAAGAGAGGATTTTTAAATTGGTCAACAACTCCTTTTGATTTCTTTCTGATTGAATTGAGAATTATAAATACCATCTATGCACCACTAAGTCAAAATAATTCACTTCACTTTACCATTTCCTTTGACTGGACCCAATGTGACATATTGTTAGCACGTCTCCCTCACAGTTGAGTGGTTTGGGTTTGGATCCTGGCTGCGGCCACCCTGGGTGAAGTTTGCATATGCTTGGATTACAAAAACATGCGTGTTAAACTAATTGAAGACTGTATTGTCCGTTAGTGTTAATGTGCGTTTAACACACATTCCCCACCATTGACGGCTTTAGAAGTCAAATATCCGTGTTGAGTGGGAAGGCCGGCCGTGATTGAGTTTGAAAATGGCGGCTTCTCAATATTTCCCATTGACTTGCACTCACTCAAAGTCGCTGGAATATGTGAGGTGGGCTGTAATGAGGGCAACAACCGAGCACCAAGAGCATAATTTGCTCGTTTGTTCAGACAGGAACAAGAAAAGCCTGAATCTACCGTACTCAAACTCTCTTAACACAACATGACCTCTTTAGCTGAGGGATGCTCTTGGGAGGCCCAAATTTGCAGGGAGATATTTTCAGACCATACACTGGGTTGGTTTTCATGCCCCTTCTTGTGCACGGTTGGGGTGCTTTGCCAGTTCCTCAATAACAGAGGCAGCGATGCAATTGACCGACCATGACCGTGCCTTTTCCCAGACCTTAACTCGACCGAGCACCTGTGGGAGATCCCGTTTGTTACGTCCACAGCTGCAGCACATTCTAGCAAGCGGAGAACATTTCAACTGCACACAGGGAGTGAGGCTGCTCATTTAAGAGTCTTCTGGACGCAGCAGTGGTCACTACTCAACCACTGAGCTGCTCTTAGAGCAAAGTGTTTTAATTTTTCTCCCAGATGGAACATCAAATTAGTGTATTGCACTGGTAGACTTTTGTTTTTACTCTAATAAATTACCTCACTTTAGAATAAATACTGTACACAGCAGCACTAGATGAATGATACGACGTCTTTCCTTCTCCTAAATACTCCACTTTCCACAAGTATTAGTGTTGTAATTTAAATTAGCTAGCCATCACCGGTGATGATGCCCATAATGCTTGTGTACCCCAAACGCATTCGGGTGGGAGGACCTGTTCAAGCAGGCTGGGAAAGTGCCTCTTGTGGTGAGTCCTGTCACGCTTCTGCCAATCAGTGGGGATGTTGCTCCACTCTTCCTTGCACCCTGAAAATAAGAAATGCCTGAAGCATTCATCCAAAAACAGCTTTCCCATTTTCCACAAACCTTTGGAGATAGGAAAGGAGCAAGTCAAGCAGGTGTTATGTAGTTCTAAACTGCTGCGCAATCCATGGCAGAAAATGAGAAATAAGAAGAAAACTTACATTTCAACCTACATACCTAAATAGCATACTACACTTATCGATAGACATGTTTGAAAGGTTGTCACGTGTGGATATCCAAGCATCAAAATCATAATTATCCTCTTTATTCTTTATTTGTGCTCTCCAACCTTGTTCCAAATTGCCTGGCAAACGGTCCAGGATGTACCTACTGTAGGCTTTCTTGCCCAAAGTCAATTGGAATCCAGCTCAACCGTGACAGGAACGCCAACACGCCCTCTACAAAATTGATTTATGGGCTGAAATGTATGTGAACGCACCATTTCTGTTGATTATTGTTTTATTCAGTGTCACTGAAATTTCCACTAAATACTCTTGTAGAAACACTCATTGGAGGGACTACATAAGGGCCCTGATCTCAGTACACCTCAATGTGGCTGCGAGAAACTAGAAAGAGGGCAATCTGGACTTTCCTGCTCAGCCCGTGGCCCAAATATTTTCATGGATGTAAAAATATGAGCTGGCTGTGGGTTGGTTTGGGTCAAAACTTTTAGTTATCTCACTGCATCTCAGGTCCTTTGTAAATACCATTGAACAGATACCATTGAACTATATATTTACTTTGGACTTGACAAAAAAGTTTTTGTTGTTGTTCTACCTTAACTAAAATATTCAAATGCAGCATGTCATAACATTAATATGATAAATAAGGATGGAAGTTATTCTCTTTTTGCTGAGTTTGAAGCACAGGAAAGTAAACTCAAGATTTTATAAAGCCATCAAGTCGTAACAATTAATTAATTTCTTATCTTAAATGCAGGCATCACTCATTCAAATGAGATAATCCTAAATGAACTATTTTTTCCCTATCCCGTGGTGGCTATTGCCAAATGTCTAATTACATTTTCACAATATGTGTGGGATCAATGCCTGGCATGACAGCTTAAATTCCCAAACTAATGAATTTGCCGTTGCCACGATGGGGTAAAACAGACACAAAGCAAGTATATTTTAAAGGTTCGGCTCTTTAGACCTGTGTAGTGACTCTTATAGAAAAGTGTCAATTTTATTAAAAAAAAACACCTTTATTTTATCATAAAAGTGTGCAGAAATGCCCCCCCCAACAGCTACTTCTGTATCCGTGTTGGCCATATTTGGCGAACCGGGCTTCTTGCAAACTTATGAAAGGTAAATCCCGAGTGTTCAAGCAATGTCCAGCAATGCAACGAGCCAGCATTTTGGCTAACACGAAGGAACAACAAGCTACCTTCCCGGAGCTAAAACTAACAGAAACAAACAAGTCCACTTGAGGGCGGTCCTGCCATGTACGTCACTTCCTACTTCTTCTCAAAAACAAATCCCTCGAGAGGATTTTCATGGCGGGAGTCACAAAAAACTATTTACGTCAAAATCATGTTTTGTGGTGAAAAAACGCATGGGTCCATGTCGGCTGCCGTTTTTTCATTAAAAGCATACTAACAACCATGCATGTCATGACACTGGCCCTTTAAACACAACAATTCAGAACTGGTCATAGGTAGAACATCTTCTAAAGCCATTTCACCATTTGAAGAGTTTGTTTTCAAAACGCGACATAGGCCATTTTTTTCAGATTTACGAAACTCGCGCCAAAATTATCCAGCTCCGAATGGTAGTTATCGGGATACTCTGACTTTTGTTCAAAGTGCGGCATATCGTTCTATATCAGCCAAGGAAGATCGCGTTTTATTTCAAAATGCGACATATCGAGATCTTATTTAGAGCAAAATGCAACATAATTTCGTTCAATCAGCGTGCGCTGCTGAAGCAAGCAGCATCCAATCAGAATTCGTCTAGAGGGAAGTTCCGGTATCTTCCACATCATCATCCAAAATGGCTGCGCCCACGTTTGAGAGAGATGCTAATGCCGAGTTTGATTTTATGTACGAGACACCGGAGAGAATGAAGCTGAACTAAGTCTTGTATTTTGTTTATTACAGTGATTGTGCTGGTTTACTTGCAGGCTGTCCCATTGTGAGGGTGCTTTTCCTATTTAATTTTAATTCTTTATGAAATTATTGCAATTTAATACTTCAGTTCTCATCCAAGTACCATTGTATCTGAATGTAATAAACATACTGTTTTGTCTATGATTGTGTAATGCTTGAATAGTAATTTTGTTGTTCAAAATATTTCACCAACGATGAATAATGAATGAATAATTTTTTATAATTCTATGCAATCTTTTTTTTTTTTTTGCCATTTTTTATAAGGAAAATTATCGGCTATGACTTAAGAAAAGTTGACATTAAAAGGAAATCAACACCCTTGGAGTAGACTCAATTTCTGTCTATGAGCATTATGAATACTGTTATTATTACTACAGACTTATATCCTATTCTGCAGTGTTCTTTCCCCCGACAGCGACAGCTATAAATAAAATCAAAAGAAAGCAGACTCAATGAGTAAGATTTCAAACAGTGAATTTGTGAGTTTGAAACGGATTTCATTTTGGAGATGTGTGTATGAGATCGACTACCTATTTTTTTTCTGCTGGTATCCCTCGCAACCCATATTAACCTTGGTAGACTGGTTTGAAGCAGTTTACTTTCTTAATGATCTCACATCAACTTATAAACAAAATTAATCAACTGAGTGACACAATGCCTGCAGATGTCGGATTGCAGAATCGCATACAGATACACAAAATTACAATGATGTAAACTCAGCCTTTCCAAGACCTCATACTGAACAAACAAACAGTTTCTAAATAACTGAAAAACACCTTTTTAAAAGAAATTCCCATTTTTTCATCTCCTTTTTCAACATCTGACATTAGTGAGCTAATTGTGAAAATTGTGACTGGTGACTGACCCTTATTTCTGATACCTAACTCTCAAAATGTGGTGGTCATGGTCTTAAATATTATTTTAAAATGCTTGAAATGTTGAAAGGCAAATAGTTTTCATGATTTCCTATCAAAAGCAACTGATTTTTTTAAAAAAATACAGCTGCTCCTGAAGAAATTTGGATATGTCTCACTTTGCCAAGAATAGAATGTTTGGATATGTCTCATTTTAGAGAAAAAATGAAATTTGTCATCAAAAAAACTCGGTGAATATTAAAGCCAATATTTTTTTGTAGTATGGTGTTTAGTTACTTTTTAGCATCTCTTTCCATCCCCCAATAGTTAGAAACATAAATTGAGTTTATTGTTTTCACTTCAATACCAAGCCCTTTTCTCAAAATGAAAAAAAACGGATATGTGTCATTTTGAAAACAAACTCTTCATTTTGTCTGTCACTTTATCATTTGGCTGTTTTTGACATGAATGAGATTGCTCAGACAGGTCCTATTCATCTTAGACAAGGTAACTCCATTTAATTGAGTGCACCTAAGATGAATTGAACAGGGTTTTTTAATCATGCATTGTTTTAATCATCGTGTATCTGTTTAGGGGATGCGCACTAGATTTATGAGGCCTCTACAAGGTTTATTAGGACAAGGGGGCTGTCGCAAAGATGGTATCTGAGGCTAGGGGAGCACATTTTATGAAACAGCCTCTTTCTGGAACAGGAAATGACTATTGGACCTTTAGCCTCCATCCTATCACACACAGAACAAATTAGTGTCTTGGCTCATACAAACATCAATCTGCTCCAGCGCAGATAGTAAAAATACATTCTTTACTTCCTTCTCTGTTTTTATGCCTACTGTATTCTGGGTTTCCTACTCAGGGCTTACTTACTAATAGCTTTCGGGATTGTGTAGAGAAGAATGAAGGCACATATGACAAACTAACTGCTTTCCATATACACTGTAATTTCTCGAGTATAATGCGCGCCCCCCAACGTTGACCTAAAAAAAAAAAAATAAAAAAAAAAATAAAAAATCAGGAAAACCATTCTACCAATGTACAATGCGCACCACCAATTTGCCGCTACCCATATCCTCAGAATATTAGGAATGATCCGTATTTATATTTTGTTAGGTTTGTACTTGTGTTGTTTTTCAAAAAAAACGTCCGTACAACAGTCATTAATAATAATCATTGTGCATGTGCCAATGTAGCGGTAATATAATCTCGGGACGGGCCACAGGACACGCTTGTCCTGGTCGAGAAATTAAGACAATTGATGAGGAAGTACACTAAATGGTTTGTTGAAATGGCTTCAAATCTGATCTTATTGAACATAAACCTTTGTAGCCCCCCCCCCAAAAAGAAGTATCTAGATGTATCCTTTTCTTGATCTTCAAGCTTTCAAAGACAGGTGGCACTAGCACACACAAAATTCCAAACTACTGGTGCTAATAATGTGCCTACATAAACCCTTTCTCACGTTGGCGTTGGCTCAGGTACCTTGTCACTAGTTTTGTTGTCTCAGGAGATTGACACAGTTTTAGAGCACATTAGCAGTGATGTTTCACGTAAAGAGGTAAAGGCTGCCATGGATGGAAGTTTGCAAGCCTCAGGGTTTTAACAATATTGACAGATGGCAGGGAGCTGAAATTACAGCTTGTGTGAATGTTACTGCCTTAGTCTAATTATAATTTTTTTTTGCTCTATCATATGCAGTAAGCCTGTTTGACATATTATTTTGGCGGTCTCGGACAAAAATGCACTATCCTACGTCAAAGACTGGTGTTCACAGTGTGACAGAAGCCAACATCTAAGATGGAACTGTCGTGCGGTTAAAGATAAATAGGGCTGCAGCAGAAATTCTGAGAAATCATCTGTATCCACACAATCACAACTCAATCAAAATGTAATTTGTTTAGCACTTTTTATACAGTACACTCACTGCAACCCATGCTTTGCATGAATACAATGTGACAGGTTTAGAACTAAATTTCGACTCACTGTCGCGATGATAGCAACCTGTGATGGACGCACAATGATAATGCAACTGAATTTTTCTCTGTTGCAATGGGAATTTAACTTGGGTTTCATCGTAGAGTATGAACAAGCTTTAAAAGAATGATCTTCCCACTGTAAGCCATGCAGTGTGGCCTCATTCTTCTTCCAAGATGGCAAAAAGGTATCGGGTAGAGTAGGCTTTAAATAGATCTTTTCTTTACTATTGTGCACATTTTTAGAGGACACTCTGACATTTCCTGGTTGTGGTAGGTAAATTGCGAGGTACTAGTCAACCCCATCAGAGTCCTATAATGCATACGAGTGCACAGTGAAACAGCTTGCTCCGGCAGCTGTGCTGCTGCATTGTGCCATATCTCTGCTCCTCTCATCCAGTCCTTATCGCAAAAGTGCATTCATTTGGGAAACCGGAGCTAGAGCGTGCTTTGTGCAAGGAAAATGGACTGAAAGAAAGTGAAGAGTCCAGTGTTAAAGCTTCTTTTCAGTAATACATGCAAAACAGGCGCTGTCATCTTGATCATAGTCTCTCTCTCTTTTTTTTTATCTGTGCATTTGAATTGTTTACCAATTGAAGGAATAAACTATGGAGATAAATTTAGATCTGATGGTAATTATCTTAAAATATGCTTTGACTTTGTGTGTAATCTTTGGCTGACAATAGCAACATGGATAGCAGCCATTCTTGTGACTTGTAGTCTTGTTTCTGTAAACTGCATTAGAGAATTCTACAAAAACAGTGTTAAGAAGTGAGAAGAAGTCTCCAGTGATGACAAATCTTTGGGTTAGAAGGCCTGCTTTTGTCAATGCAAGACCACTGTAAGGTTCTCCTGTGTTATTTCTCAAATGCTTTTGACACGTATGGTATGTAGACTGTTTAATTACCACAAATCACCTACCTACACCATATGACAAGGCTGTGAAAGAAACAAAAACAACAAAAAACAATGTTCTTTTATCACCCAGCCAGAATACAGAGTGACTCTCATGTCATTAACTGCTTTTAAAGCTGCCCGGAATCGAGAAATATATATATATATAATCTACAAAACTCTTATGTGTAGAGGGGGCCTTGGCCAAAATCAGCAGCTGTTGCTACAGTAAAGATGTGGACAAAGCAGAAAAAATAGCAAACAAAACACAACATAAAATCTAAAATGAAACGCTGCAGTTAGCTGCAGACCACTTTGTCATTTCAGTTATAAAGTTTTGACTGTGGATCTGAGGGAAAGCCAGGGTGAAGTTAAAAGCTGATCAGCAATGACTGCATCACCAGCATAAGGTTGCTATTTCGCAGCGGGGGTGTGTTATTATCAATATCTAGATGAAATTGAATTTTAATTTGTAACTACAGTGGGACAAACAATGCTGCAAAACACGCTATTTATCAAAAATCAATAATCCTTTGTGTTGGCGGAATCTGATCAGTACCAAGACAACACCGGGTGCTCTAATGTTGTGTATTCTCAAAGTCATTAAAGGGTATTGACAGGAGTGGCATCAAGGAAGTGCAGATGGACTCGCAACAACCGATGTTCAGAAAGCAATTTCACAACCTTGATTCAATTGAATGTGTTTTCACGCAGGCTGCTTCTCATGGCTTTCAGTGCTTCTTTGCTTACCTCAAATTAATTCCTCTAACTTGATTCATCTCACTTTCCCTCTTCACCGGTAACTTTTCCAGAGAAGCCATTTGGATTCCAATATAGCGTCGGCTAATGCAGGTAAATGAGAAGCGGCTTCCTTGGGGCCTGCTCTATTTGTCACCAGGGTCTGCCGCTGGCACTGACACAGTCCTGGCAATAGTGTGATTAATGTTATAGGTGGAATTTGTCTCGTTACGTTGACAGCGGCTAATAAATGCCTTGTAAACAGACGGTCACAGCTGTTAATGCATCATCATAACCCTGGATTAGGTGGTGCCAGGAATGACCAATCAATGCAATTAGTGAGACAGAATTCATTTACCCTGACTTTTGACTTTCCTGCGATGAGTTTCAGCCCTTTCAGAAACTCGACTGTGTCGCACGGTCCTTCGCAGGCTCACAAATGTGACAGTGACTAGCTATCTCGTCGGCTAAAAATCCGGGCAGAAAGTATAGCAATGCTGTTGCTAAAACTCACATTTCTCAATGTTGCTTCTATTTCCGAGTGTCTCTAAGACAATAGACAGTTGACTTTTAAATGTGAGCATTTGGTAAAGAGGTCCAAAAGAATGACATTAACATGGTGTCACGTATCTCTGTCTTGCCTCACTGGTGCCAGCTTGAGTCTCTTCATCTTGTAGGTTGTCCTTTCTGCAACCGCACGGGACTTGCTTTTGTAAATATCCAAAACCCTTAACCACCCGGTCACCTCATCATATTACCAACATGCCGGACAATTGGGATGATCAATTTGCATAATGGAGCATTAAATTGGCCTCATCAAATCCACCTCTCAGTAAGCTTGGCTCGCATGGAAAGCTCACTCAGAGTGGCAATTTTCTCTTCAAGGTGTGAACTGTATCCTCCTTACTGGAGAAGCGTTAAACTACACAGGCGGAAACATTTAAAAATAGCACCCCAAGGCTTTTATTAATACATCATCTGTTTAATGTTGCTGAAGGTAGAGTCAATCATGGGTGAGATTGAATACTGAAATTAGGTTGAGCATTTATAACTCACCCTTCTCTTTATTTTAAGATTAATTCCACCTCCATTCACCATCCCACTTTTCAGTGGTAGTCAGTGGCATTTCGTTGGTTTGCTTGAAAGAGAATTGTCACTTTTGTATCACGATGGAATGGAAAAATAAAAAACAGTAGAATATGTCAGTGGGAGGAGGTTCAAATTTCCTGTCCCATTTCTTTCTCTCTCTCTCTCTTTTGCTTCACTTTACTTCAATTTAGTGCCAACTCTCATCACTCGCCATATCGCTTCATATCTTCTTGTCGTAGTGTAGTTGATTTTTCCCCTTTCTCATTTAGAGTGTGTAAAATAGATGCAAGTCTCTTGAGATGTCCTCAATTATTATGGTCATTGTTCTTTTTTTTTTTTTTTTTTTTTTTTTAGCAAACTCAAAAGCTGGTATTTAGATTCACTTTAGTGCCTTTCAACTCTGCGGCCACTTACATTTAAAGAGCAACTGAGAGGTGAGACTGGCAGGCCGTGATTGATGTTCACGCTGTGTGAGTAGCAGGGCGAAGAAGACTGAAGGCCTCTTTATACTCACGCCTGCGCTTTTCATTTTCTCCTTTATCTATGTATAATGCGCACCATTAACTTTTGACATTTATGGGGGTCAAAAAATGTGGGTTATAAATGTTAATTACATATAATAACAGATAAAAATAAATTCAGCATTTACCTAAACAGATAATGCGATATGAGTTTAATTTGTTCCATGACCTTGCTTGTACCTCAAATTACTCATATATAAAATCATCTTTCCCTATAGTAATGAATAGAAATGCTATTCATTTGTTTGATTTGTTCCAACATCCCCAAATCCCCTCCTGAAACGCTATGCCAGAAAACATACTATAAACCTGGATCAGTCACCAAGTGGTAGCCTGTGGGCCTATTCCAAAAATAGCGTGATGTGACTTTGTAATTTTCTAGTAATGTTGTAGAAATGATCATTTGGAAATGTAAACACTGGTAGAGTTTTATAGAAATAGTGTTGCATACTGATATTTATCAGTTGCCCAACTATTGAAGGACATTGTCATTGCCATTTATTATTATTAACAACAGATAACATATTATCAAAGGTAATTTGAGCATTGTTTTTAATTTCAGAACTGTGTATCAAACTGGTACCCCTTTGCTGTGTCAGTACCCAAGAACAAATCTTAATTTCAAAAAGGTTGGTGAAAACCTGCTGTAGATGCCGTTCATAAACCAACCTATACTGTTTTGCATTGTTAGCGTTAAACTAAGAAATAAAGTACTGGTACTCAATTTGTGATTCTCTTTGTTTTATACATAGTTTAACAGTAAACCTTCAACTGGCAGAGGCATCAAACAGACTGAAGCCTCTTTTTTGAAGAATTGCTTTGTATCTGCCAAACTTCTGTTCACTGTGGAGTGAGTTGAGTTTACTACCACTGCGCATCGCCGTATTTCAATTTCTTTGCTTGCCAAGTCAAAGCGAAAAAAAAAACCAAAAACAAAAAACTAGGAAAAACTCAGGGTAAGTCGGGTCACTCGAATCTCAAGGTACCACTGTAGTGCTGTTGCAGCTAATTTGCATTTTTTTTTTCCTGATGTCTGCCTGAAATCAGTTCCTCCTGCCTCGCCCCTGTCCTTTCTCTGCTGTGGGTAGACAGCTGCCTCTTTGCCCTCGGTTCCAAGGAAGCAGCAAAGTATGACTCAGCAATTCTGGGTGCCCAACTCTACATAACAACATCCATCTAACAATTTTCAATACTGGTACAGGTTACCCCGTTCAAGATCATTGGGAACAGCAGCGTCTCTCAGGCGAAAGGGGCAAATGGCAGACTAAACCCAGGACCAGTCAATAACAGAGCACATGTAGAGACTGAAAACCCTTACAGACGATTCTTCACACTTACTCTCACGCCACAGAGTGGGATTTGAACCCTCACTTTCTGTGCAGAACTCAGGCAAGTAAGCTGCCACACCATCAGTGATTACCCTGCAACAACAAGATGAAAAAACAAGTTTTATATTGAGTTACATCAAGTCTAAACTGTGGCTCAATTTGTCTGGTCCATATTTGTTGTATTTACCATATTTAGATGTATTCTACTGTAATTGGTTAATCAATTGTATAGATTTTTTTAATTAATTCAGCTCTCGCTTGATAATTAGTTTATTAAATATGAGCATTTAAAAAAGTACTTTTATTTATTTTATCATGAAATTATAATTACATCAATTAAGAAATGAATACAGGAAAAATAAGCATTAATTATTTTACTGAACACAATGTTAGTTGCATTAATTAAGCACATTTTCCCCAATTTTTTGTCAATATACAGTTTATTTTTCCAAATAATATTGAGTTATTATAAATAATAAATAATTTTAGTTAAAAAAGGAGTTTGCGTGTGCATTAAAATGTTTTTGATAATTGTTTGATTACAATTGTGAATCACATTTAAATAAGCACAATTGTTCAAATACTAGCATATGCCAGGTCACTGATCAGAATCAGGTTTATTGACCAAGTATGGAACATGAAAAGGAATTTGTTTCCAGTAGTTGTTGCTGTGGTACAGTTTTGTGGCTTGAGGGCAAGCAATGTGGATTCAGTACCAACTCAATGGCAGTAGAAATGTGAGACTTAATTATTGCGAAACTGCCGACCAGTCCAGGGTGCAGTCAGCCCAAAGTCAGCTGGCTTCAGCTCCCTGCAACCTTGGATATAACATTTCCTTTCTGCTTCTATTTTACATATTTTAAATACATTTTTCATTTTTCTTAATTTAAAGTAATCTATGACTGTTTTGTCTTTCTTCATTTAAAAAAATAAATGTGGCCTTTGAGAAGGAAAGTTTACCAACCCTTGGTCTAAATCAAACTCCATGGCAGGGGACAGGACTACATTGGGTCTGCCTCTTTTCAGGCAAATCCACATGGTTCTTTTTAACACTTTACTATTCATGTTCACCTTCAATTCTGAGCCAAGAAGCTTGCAGTCATCATCAAAGGGCATATCAGCTGTTTTTTCCTCAGAATGCCACAGGTCACTTTTTCAACCATACTGTATTTCCTCCTTGATCATTTGGGACGACACGTTGTGGGCGATACACTGTTTTAAAGCTTCAAACTAAAATTCTCTTGTTCTCAGATACAGTATGCGTATCAATCATGCATTATAGCAACTCTGTTCTTGACCTGTTTGGTAAAAATGCATGTAAAGGTCTCAGTACTGTTGAAAGTCTTGTCAGGTTTGTGGAAGTCCATCCGAATTCCCGTCTCCGACACCAGATTAAAAACATTCTGCTTTCTGAAAGCAACACTTTTCTTCATCGTCTTTTAAATGTCATGCCTGAAAGAAAACTCAGCCGAGTGTTTGCCCCATCCATGCTCTAGATCCATACCATTAACATAAATAGAGAATCCATTACTTCAGACCTGATGGAGCTGATTATGCAGAGAAAATAAACGCAGACGGAAGGACTCTAATTCTAAAAAAAGACCTTTGTGGCCTTTACTCCATCACCAATGTCGCGCCAATGTGTTGGTGTTTCATGGCTGAGTCACGAATTGCCTGATATTAAAGGTCGACTGACACCAAAACCATTTTAGTATGTTTTTAATTAAAAAAAAAAAGTCGGAATAGAACCTTTCCGTTTTTTCACCAGACTACATAATTTTGACGTATACAGCTTTTTGTAACTCCCGCCATGAAAATCATCTCCAGGGTTGTTTTGGAGAAGAAGCAGGAAGTGACATTATCAGGAGGAGCGCCCTCAGGCGGCCTTGTGTGTTTATACCAGTTTTACCTGTGTAAAGGTAGCTCTTTGTTCCTTTGTGTTAGTCAAAATGCCAGCTTGTTGTATTGCTGGATATTGCTAGAACACTCGGGAGGATGGATTTACTCTTCATATGTTTCCAAAAGACCTGGTTCGTCTTGAAAAATGTATTGCACAGGTGCAAAGGACGAAAGCTCCGTGGGTTCCAAATGACAGGTAGGTGTGTATTGAGCTACTAAAAAAAAAAGATAGTTGGGGGGGCATAATTCGTAAATTAGGGGTGCTAAATGTCTTGATGTGCAGGTCGGCGCCGCGTCGGCCGATCACGGCTTTGGCGCCGCGTCGGCCGATCACGGCTTCGGCCGGGGGTGGCTCATCACGGCGCCGGGCCGCGGTGGCTCATCAAGGCGCCGCCAGAGTGGCTCGTGGCGACAAGCCACCCCAGTGGCGCATAGCCGCGGTGGCTCGTCACAGCACCGGGCTGGGCCGCTTTACAGCGCTGTCGTCGGTCGCAGCTGAATACGCTACATACTGTCATACATACTGTTGGGGAGTCTCTTGTTAGTTAGAAGTGATCTGCATATCATTTAAATATTGCTCAAAACGATAGGGTAATACTGTAACACCTCACTCGATTGTGAGATGTTCTCTTCTTCGAATAGAACTTCCACGTCAGAAGGGGTATTGGAAAAAATCCGAAAATCTCAGTTGTTCCTCTTCCATTTGCAGGTGCCACTATGTGTTGTCAATGGTGATTGTCCCAGTATCATGTCTGCTGATGACGTTGCAGGCAATATGGACGTCACTTGGATGTCGAGTGAGACTTCCGCAACTTTGCGTGGGGATGACACGCTCTCCGCTTATATTTATTTTTTCCTATGAACATTGAAGTGATTAATTTTGTATGTATTTTTCATTACAATAATTATTTTAGAATGTTTATAGGCACGTCAGTTGGGCTTTAATGGCTGAGGAAATGACAAAGTGGATTGATCCTTTTGGCGTATTGCTTGAAAAAAACCCGTTTGTTTTTGGCTTGGCACATAAGAAAATGTCAAGCCGCTCCGACCCCCTCACAACACACAAAGAAAAGCCTCTTACGCAGCAGTAATGTAGCCCTCGCCTTGGATTCGATGTCAACTATAACTAGTGTGTTACACTCTTAATAGCACTTATAATGAGAATATCCAGTGCGGCACGTGGAGGAGGGGTTGAGGAACATAATGCAAACAGCTCTACCTCCTGAAGCAGAGGTGCAGTGAAAAGCCACCTGGTAGCACAGCCCGTGTAGAGAAGTGAGGCTTACTGCTTCCATGTCACGCCTGTCAGAATGAGAGATGAGCTGAAAGAGAGGCAGATAGCGCCAGTACGGGCGATATGAGCAAATGAGTAGCGGGCGGAAGGAGGGACCAGCTGCTGGGTTTATCTCTGATCGCAACTGATTAAGGAAAAAAAGAAAGAAAAATACATCCCTGTTGGATAACTGACAATATTGCAGCTGTTATACAGTATTTATTAAAGGCGCAGCAAATAACTAAATGACAACTGGTTCATTATCACGATATGAAAAATACCTTTGTCAGAATCACTCCGTCATCATCAAAATGTAGCAGAATCATGAATATCTCAGGACTTATTGTACAGTAAGTGGCCAAACATTTTCCCACATACCCTACAACACAGGTGCCAAACGCAAGGCCCGGGGGCCAGATCCGGCCCGCTGCATGATTTTATGTGGCCCACGAAGACAAATCATGTGTGTCCACTTCCATTATTTTTGTGAAAAGCTATACCAAAATTTTAAATTATCACATTTCATAAATGTTAACGAGATGTTATGAGCATTTTTGTGTTAGCAAACATGAACAAGGTTGAAGAACCCATTACGCTGGATTTCTGATTCAAAACTAGTTCATAAATTTCACGTGTAAATATGATGAGGTAATTAAAGGTTTTTATGCTTTCAAAGTCGTCACGGCCCTCTGAGGGAATCCATGACTACAATGCGGCCCGTGACAAAAATGAGTTTGACACTCCTGCCCTACAATGATGCCGTAAGTTTCCTTTATTTTATACCATGTCTTCATTGAATGTAAACGATTGTGGTGTGTCCTACTCGCTGATATGCTTACTAAAGCATGTGAAATAAGTGGTTAAAGTGGTACAAGCAAATTTTTATACATGGTTTTATTTTCCGCAAGATATTTGAGAAAGCAAGTATTTTTAATCATGCATATTCTGTTTTCATAATCAATATAAACATTTGTCATGTGTTGCCCAATATGCCATTAACACTAACTGCTACAATTACGATGTTTCCAGTGACACTAACAACCTGTTTAATCTGATGACCATTGGCACCCATTCCAGAGTTTTGGCTTTACAAATAATACATCCATTTACATGTACAACACCACTTATCCCAGATAGAGTCATAGGGAGATGAAGCCTATCCCAGCTGAATTTGGGTGAAAGGCAGCTTACACCCAGAACTGGTCGCCAGTCAGTCATTGAGCACAAGTCGGAACTGAACCCACACTGGCTGCACCAAAGTCAGGTTAGTGTACCACTACACTAGTCGTGACTCTGCTTTACAAATAATATCTGTAGGGGGCAAAAAAACCCCACCAAAATACACTTTGTAGTCATTTCGGATTGTTTTCTAATGAAATATTTGATTTTCAGACAGATTTTGGCCTACTCACATTTTGGTCAGATGTGTTCATTAAGTATTCTATAGTGTAATTTTTGTCCATATTGAAAGTCTGGGTGTTATTTATTTATTTATGTATTTATTTTTTTACAATGATGAGTGAAAATAGTAACAGTGAAACATTTTAATAGACTTTAAACTGTTGAAATGCCTCATTGAGGAAACAATACAGCTACGTCATCCCACGTGTGGTCATTGTTTCCAAATTAATATCTGCATTAATAAGCAGATTTCATCAGCTCAATTTTGTATTGCTTGCATCACAAATGGGTTTTACATGATCAGGATTTTTGGGGCCAAACACCAATCATGGAGTTTAAAACAAATGATCACCCACCACTGATCCGATCAGAAGGTGGAGCAATGTATTTCTATTTAAATTGTTTCCATACTGGTCATTTACTCGTTTTGTAGGATGGATTTCAATCAAGAATCAAGAGATATTACTCAGAGAACAATAATCAGCAACAGTAGGTACAATTGAAGAAAATAGAAATTACCGTAGTTTCTCGAAAATGATGTGCAAATTTTTCCCAAAATATTTTCAAAGTTAATAGACTGCATTATATTTAGGTATGGATGAAAAATAAAAAAAACAATCACATTGTATACTTGTATACAGGTACATAGAGTGGTAAAAAAAGGTATACATATACATTTCGATATGATATTCGATGTCTAATGTTACACATTTATATTTATTACAGTAATGTATGCCCCCAAACTGAAGTCTATGACCTCCTCGGGGAGGTTGCATCTTACGAGCGTTAGCGTAGCATGTTTGTTGCTACTGCACCAAAGATGAGAAACAACTGCCCCTGAGTTTGCTTTAACTTAAACCAACACAAAAAATTTCGACTACCACAGCTAGTTGTGCTGCTGCTTTTTAAAGAAATGTGTCATTACTCGTGCCGAGACGCTGCCAACCCGGAAGGAGTGCGGTATTCCGAAACAACGATAGCTCACCTCAATGGCTTCAGGTGGGTATCAAAACAATGTGACCTCAAACTATGTAGTTTGAGTGTCATGAGAACATTAAAAAAAAAAAAAAAAAAAAAACGGAGAGCGCACACAATTGAAATGCTTGCTTTTTTAAAAATGTGCCCATTACGCTCGTTTCTCTGCAGTTTGAGCTCAAGTTGTTTTGATATCCACCTGATGCCATCGGAAAGCTATAGTGTCAGGTGGGTGAGAGGCTGCGCTGAGGAACCAAAACTCTTGGGATTCATAAAATGTTTCCCCAAAAACGCCATGGATGGCACAGAGGAAGACATGCTGTGCGAGCAAAATAGGATCACTGTTCACGAATTAAGGATGCACCAGAATTGGACCAAGTCACCAAAAGTAGCTACAATGGATATTTTTTGGATTGGAGATGAGCCAGATGTTGCTTTTGAAGTCTTGGCCAAGGACGTGTCATCTAAAAGATAAACTGCAGTGCGCACAAACATTTTATGCACGAATATTTAATGCAAAAAATGTTTAAGTCAAACAGTGTTAAATATTTATTCAAGACTGTAATATGTGTTATCAACCATATTAATAAAATGTTATGCCATCATTGAGCATTTATTTTAGTTGGTTGAGGAATTCTGTTCTGACAATTACAGGGACCAGGACAAGCGTGTCCTGCGGCCTATCCAGAGATTATATTACAGCTACATGAGCACATGCACAATGGTTAATATTGATAGTTCTACAGACAGTTTTTTTTTTTTTAAAAAAACAATGCAAGTACAAACCAAACAAAACATAAATACAGATAATTCCCAATATTTTGAGCATGTGGGTAGCAGCAAATTGGTGGTGCGCATGGTACATTAGTAGAAGGGTTTTCCTGATTTTTTGGTCAACTTTGGGGGTGCTAATTATACTTCAGGGCGCATTGTACTCCAGAAATTACAGTACATAACAAAATAAAAATAGCTTCCTTAAAACAAGTAATAAAAATAGATATTTAAATTGCAACATAACCACTTCTCAACTTAAACATCAGCATTTTCTTTCTACCTTTCAATAGATTAAATAAAGCAAATTAAAAAAACAAAAAATAACACAAGTAAATAAGTACAAATTATACCTTAAAAGTGCCAAATAACAATTCACCTTCATTTCATTAATTATTTTACTGTCAGCATATAGTGAGAACAGAATTTGGTTTCTCCACATGTGCGGCAATGTATCTGTTGTATACTTTTATGCATAAAATGTACTTGTTAGTGAAATGTGGACCAGCTGAATCCACACTCTCTATAAACATTATGTCATTCTTCAATGGATTCTGCCTAGTAGAAAAATAGAGTAAATATTTACTTGTCTTTTGTAATTTTCATCAAAACGTGTATTTGGATGTTTTAAAGCTTAACATGTCCACCTTGCCATAGTGAAGTACAGTGAAGAAGTATTTGAACACCCTGCTTTTTGCAAGTTCTCCCTCTTAGAAATCATGGAGGAAAAATCCAGAAATCACTATGATTTTTTAAATGATTTATTTGTGCGATACAGCTGCTAAGAAGTATTTGAACACTTGTCTATCATATACAATTCTCATCCTCAAAGACCTGTTAGTCCGCCTTTAAAAGTCCACCTCCACTCCATGTATTATCCTGAATCAGATGCACCTATCTGTGAGGTCGTTAGCTGCATCAAGACACCTGTCCACCACATACAATCAGTAAGACTCAAACTTGTAACATGGCCAAGACCAAAGAGCTGTCCAAAGACACCAGAGACAAAATTGTGCAACTCCACATGGCTGGAAAGGGCTACGGAGAAATTGCCAAGCAGCTTGGTGAAAAAAGGTCCACTGTTGGAGCAATCATTAGAAAATGGAAGAAGATAACCATGACGGTCATTCTAAATCGGAGTGGAGCCCCATGCAAGATATCACCTCGTGGGGTCTCAATGATCCTGAGAATCAGCCTGGGACTACATGACAGGACAATGAATGTATTAAGAAGAGGATGACCGCGGGCATGTATTGTGAGATTTTGGGGAACAACCTCTTTCCTTCAGTCAGAGCATTGAAGATGGGTCGTGGCTGAGTCTTTCAACTTGACAATGACCCGAAGCACAAAGCCAGGAAAACCAAGGAGTGGCTCTGTAAGAAGCATATCAAGGTTCTGGCGTGGCCTAGCCAGTCTCCAGACCTAAACCCAATCGGAAATCTTTGGAGGGAGCTGAAACTCTGTGTTTCTCAGCGACAGCCCAGAAACCTGTCTGATCCAGAGAAGATCTGAGCGGAGGAGTGAGCCAAAATCCCTCCTGCAGTGTGTGCAAACCTGGTGAACAACGACGGGACCTCTGTGAAAACAAAGGCTACTGTACCAAATATTAAAATTGGTTTTCTGAGGTGTTCTAATACTTATTTGCAGCTATATCATACAAATTGTGACAGTTGTCTTTATGCAGCTAACAACCTCACACAGGTGCATCTGATTGAGGATAATACATGGAGTGGATGTGGACTTTTAAAGGGTGACGAAGAGGTCTTTGAGAATGAGAATTGTATATGCTAGACAAGTGTTCAAATATTTCTTTGCAGCTGTACCACACAAATAAATCGTTAAAAAAATCATACATTGTGATTTCTGGATTATTCTTTTTAGATTATTTCTCTCACAGTGGACATGCACCTAGAATGAAAATTTCAGACCCCTCAAAGATTTCTAAGTAAGTGAACTTGCAATATAGCAGTGTGTTCAAATACTTATTTTCTTCACTGTATATATGTATGTATACATATATATCCATCCATCCATTTTCTTCATTGCTTATCCTCATGCGGGTGGCAGGGAGTGCTGGAGCCTATCCCAGCTTTCAACGGGCAGGAGGCGGGGTACACCCTTAACTGTCACCAGCCAATCGGAGGGCACATAGAGTCAAACATCCACACTCACATTCACACGTAGGGGCAATTCAGAGTGTCCAATTAATGTTGCATGTTTTTTTACAATGTGGAAGGAAACCGGAGTGCCCGGAGAAAACCCACGCAGGTACGGGGAGAACATGCAAACTCCACACAGGCGGACCTGGACTGAACACGGGACCTCAGAACTGTGAGGCCAACCCTTTACCAGCTGGACCAGCGTGCCGCCCCGATACACACACAGACAATGTTCCAATGTTTCCTACTTGAGATATAGTGTGCTTTTGTGTGTGTGTCTGCATGTGAGCGTGTCTGTGTGTGTGAGTGTGTGCAATTGCATACACTTCACATACTTTGAAAGTTAGGCTAACTAAAATGTAGTTTTAAGTTCCAATGTAATTTTAAATAAAGAGTTTGGATTAAATCAGTAATTGACAAATTACTTCTGAAAATAATTTTTAGCTGCCATTGTTTTTTTTTTTTTTTTTAACATAAATCCTATTCAGTAAAAAACAGACAATTGCAGTAATTGCATTTTTCTGATCCAACTTTTTATTCAAATTAAGACAGTGGTTCTTTCCCACTAAGATCTTCCTCTCTGTGTCGTGCACACATTAGAGCAGAAATTAGAGTGAGATCACACACTTGTCTGCTCTGCTCTTCCTACAGCTGTCTTTGAACTTTGCAGGTTGCAGACATGAATGAAGATGCGAGGTAGTTTGGAAGACTTCTAAGCAGAAATCATCATCCAGAGAAATAGAAATAAATTGACAATTTCTAATAAAGGGTCCAAATTAGAAATATCATCATGTTGTACACCAAAGCACAAATATAATAATATGCCTGTTTGTAAATTTTACACTGGGTATATTTTTCCATAGGGAGAAGCCAATCTTAAAATACTGTATTCTGCAGTTTCATAATCCTGCTGGTACATGTTTTCAAAACAGAGTTGACATGCTGTTTCCTTGATGGACGAATAAATATGACCTAACGATGTGGCGCGCTCGGATTGTTGCAATTTGTCTCCCAGAGCATCCATATTGACGAGTTTCTCGTAATTTGCCGCTACCTCTCCAGACAGCTGGGCACAATTGTGCTTGGCAGATGTCAAGGCATCCTGGCAAGACATCACAAATGTGACACAGTTGGACTGTGTCAGCTAACAAACAGGACATTCCCTCCTTTCAAAGTCACCAGCAGAGGACACTGTTGATATACTGTAGATGTATGTCGATGTCCTTGTCTGTTTTACAGATAAGCGATTTTGATTATACTTTTTTTTTTTTTTTAAATGAGAGTGCTTCAAGGAGTTACATGATTTAACTCTTTAATAACCTTCTGGGGAAGAGAGTATTTCAGGGGTTAAGATAAGAAATGATGATCACTTGCTACTGTGATAAGCATGTTGGGAAAAAAAGAAAAAGAAAAATAACAGAGGTGTAGCTAATCATGAATATGGAAACCCATTTGAGCTAAAGCCTTTTCAGACTGTAGCAGAATGACACAGTAATATCCTCTGCTTATTCCTAAACGACTTTCTGTCATGTTGACACCGTTACAGCTTTAGTCCTGCACATTGGATGTGAATGCAGATGCCTAATCATGGGGAAAAACACTATTAGGCGGTATTGCATTATTTCTCTTCTTGGTATAATTATCCTTACCCCCGTTCACACGGACACGCAACATTTAAATCAAACGCACGCTGACACTGCATTCATTTCACACGGGTAGACAATGACTGAAAATAACACATTCCTGAAATTTGCATAAATATTCTATCATAGTGACACTATAACAGTTGTCACTGTAGAATATGCTCAGTTTTGGCCAAAGAACTTTCTCCAAAGATTACTGTTAGATTAAACAGTGGAACTTTATGAAAAAAAAAAAAAACAAAAAACCTAGGACAACTAGATACTCACACCACAGCATTCACAAATTTCCCTGTTTGGAGATTGTAATGTGGCACAAAAAACGTTTAATGATTATTATTTTATTTTTTTTAATTAGCTTCTCTTTAATTGAGACAACAAACAGTTGCTTTCACCTGTAAACGGGACAAAAAACATCAAACTAGTTGTCTGCTCAATTAAACTCCAGACTTGAAGGAAAAAAAACAATAAAGTCCCATCATTTCTTGAAAAAAATATTTTCATGGCAAACTGCTGGTCTGCCACTGACGTTTACTATTCTTAACCATTTCTTCAACTGCCACAACAAAAGGTTAGCATGAACATCGGTTAAACCACCTGGGCTCTCCCGATCACAGATCTACCATTACCCGTGTTGGATTTGATGTGGCTGACAGCGGGAGGGGATAGATAAAAACGCAGTGCCGATGTCTGTGTTGGCTCCCTAAAGTTTTGCTAAAGTCAGACTAAATACAGCAACAAAAGAACAATAGCTCAGTGGAGCATCGCCAAACCTCTCTACAACCGGCAGTATGTGTTGTCACTGATCCAGTGGTTTCGGGTCATTAAAGAGATTGTAGGGATAACTGCTGCATCACTCATAGCCAGCAGGCTACAAAGCAGCTTTCCCACCCCCACAGGCTGCCCCCAGCCCCATCATCCATGTGCAGAAATTCCTGTGATTTGCTGTGCAGTCAAATGTTTACAATATTGTTTTACATCGGGCTCCACTGCTACAGTAATTGATCCCCCTCCTGTTTCTAATCTTCCTCCTCCTCATCAAAGACGGTGTGTATCAACAGAAGGAGAAGCGACTGTAGCTTTCAGCCTGGATCTGAACACACTCAAGATGGTAGGGTTGATGGCGGACATCAGGAAACATCCTTCACTTCAGCTGCCCCTAACACTGTCCAACTGCACTGTGTCAAAAGTCGAGACTTTCAAGTTCCTGGGAATCAGTCCCTCAGGGTCTGAAGTTGAGGACCGACATCAACGCCATCCTTAAAATACAACAGCAGAGGATACATTTCCTGCAGCTTCTGAGGAAGCACAATTTGGAACCAGTGAGACAGGCATTGAATCGGCCCTGTGTTCATCCATCGCAGTCTGGTTTGGTGGTGCCACACAAAAAGGACTGCAACGGGCAGTCAAGGTTTTCGAATAAGATTATCGTTGCCCACCTACCCACTCTTGAGGACTTGCATGTTGTGAGGACTAAGACAAAAGCATGCAAAATTCTCTTGGACCCTTCACACCATGGTCACTACCTCTTCCAGCTCCTTCCCTTAGGTAGGCACAATCGAACAATGTAGACTAAAACCAACGGAAATTTCAACTGCTTCTTATTCTTCTTAAAAAGGTAACTTAGAATTCCATCACATCATGCTACCAATTTTCACACATCTCTGTCGTGAGACTTTTACATTATTCCCATGTTTATTGTTTTATCATGTTTGTTACATGATATGCATATTGTTGTTGATTACTAGTGTCCACTTATGTGCTTGAAAACCCCCTGTACCATTTGCACAATCGTCACCATACCAGATTATTGCAGTATTAGTCACTTTAAATTGGTCAAAATTGCTTGAGGACTGCATCATTGCCATTATCGCAGCATTACTATATTTGTGTGTGTGTGTTTGTTTCTCTCGGCTTGTCCCTTTCGGGGTCACCACAGCGTGTCATCTCAGATAAACGCATATATATGTTTGGCACAATTTTTACACCAGATGCTCTTCCTGACACAACCCTTCGCAGGGAGTGAAGGCCCCACTGGGATACGAACCCACAACCCCTGGTTTACCAAACCAGTGCTCTAACCACTGAGCTACGGGGCCTCAGCATTACCATACTTGTGGTACACTTTTAGTAGTGTTTTTATGTCCTAACTGGATATTTTGTCACCGTGGCTGTTTATTGTGAAACAAGAGTGGCTCCAACTACGGGAAACATTTTTGGGTATACTTGGCCAGTAAATCTGTTTTTCGTCTTTATTATTGTACACCGTGTGCATGCTCAGTGTTTCACATGCTGAGAAAGTCTTTTGTGATGATAGTTTTTGGTATATTTATGGTATCAACTACAAATAATGTAGCACCTAGAGATACGAGTAACATAAGAAGGCGCTGCAATCAATCATGACACACAAATTGGTTAATTCATTGCATTTGATAATTGTTTTAAATACACATACACACACACAATCCTGTGTTGCCAAAAGTACTCACGCACCCGCTTTGATTCAGCTATGATTTTAAGTGATATTCCATTCTTATTCCAGATGGTTTAATATGATGTCAGTCCACCCTTTGCCGCTATAACATCTTTAACTCTTGTTGGAAGGCTTTCAACGATGTTTAGGGTGAGCTTTATACGAATTTCACACCATTTTTCCAGGAGCATATTTGTGAGGTTGCACACTCATATTGCACAAAAACGCCTGACTCTCACTCTCTCCTCTAATTCATCCAAAAATGTCATTGACACCAAATTGTCTCATGTGTTTCTTTACGAACCTTGATTTCTGGACTGATATACAGACATCTTGTAACAGGAAGGGGCCATCTCTAAACTATTCCCACAAAGTTGGAAGTGTCCAAAATCTCTTGGTATGCTGAAATATTCCATTTGTTGGAGCACAGGGGGCAAATATTTTGGACATTTCCAAATTTATGAGAACAGTTTGCAGGTGTGGTTTATTTTATGATGGGTTTAATCCCAGTGTTTGTTACATCAATTCTTGTTCTTTGAAAATTTTGTCGATTTAATATTTCAAGGGTCTTTGTGGGCTTTGTGTGCCCCTTTTGTGTTTTTGGAATAAATCGTTTTGATTCATTTTGCCAAGCTTCTTTGGGGTCCAACATGTCTCAAAACACGAGTACCACTATCAATTGTATAGATGATTTTTGAAGATTTTGAATCAAACAAAAATGAATACTCTTATACAATGCTTATTAGTTCTAGTAACACTTAAAAAAAATCATCACTTTATCATTCTTCAAACGCCTTCACCATGACTGTACAGGCCCATCAGGTGACTCCAAAGGGCCAATACCTTTCACTTTCCTTCAAGAACAACTGTTTTTGCTGTACATTATTTCCTACAGGTTTGTTTTGAAATGATCATTTCAAAGAAAAACAGCATCAAAGATCCACTGCATTGGCAAACACGTTTACTGAACCTCAACAGATATTTGCGGTTATCACTATATACGTGTACAATCATATGATGTATTTCTTCAAAAACATTGCTTGTATTGAGACATACAGTGTATCAATTGAGCATGAAATCCAGCTGTGCCTTTCGTTTACACTTTTCAAAGCCTCAGTACATACAAACCCAACACCTCATTGTCTTGTATAAAATACGCTGAAGGTTTCATTCACATGCATCAAGTCAATACGTACAGTAATTGAATAACTAATTGCAGTCCTAGATGGTTGCCTGGTTACTGCAAGGCGATAACATGCACAGGAGCCGTGCGCAGCCAATTAATATAGTTGTAGTTAATCTCCACTAAAACATGGCTTTTCCCTCTTTTGTATGAGAACATATTCATTTCTATTAAAGTTACAGCATTGCTAATTGGTGGTAATGGGGTACAAAAGCTGTTACTTAAAAATAAGGTCTGCCTCAGAATTTTTGGAACACAACTAAAGCTCACTACAGGAGAGGTTCTAAATTCAGTATCTATAGTAGTCATGTGGATGGGATCTGGGTTGTTGATTTATTTTGAATGTTCAGTATAGCACAGTGTTCACTTAAGACTGATGCAGTTTTTAATGTAAGAATTCATCTCATAACTTGATTTGTTAATTGCTTATTGCATAAGCACTTGTCACGTCACTAGAGTAACAATTTGCTCTGCTAACTAAAATGATATGCTCCTTCTCTTTCTAAATCCAACCGATTGAAAAGCTAAATCTGACCTAAATGTCAACAGGCGGATATCAACTTTGTCCTTCACTGGGTAGGCTAAATCAGTGGGTTGGATGGATGGATGCATGGATGGATGAACAGATTCAGTCTTGTGTCTCATGGCTCTCAGAGAGCCTCCTCCATATGTACAGAAAAGTGCGTGTGAAATTATGTAGGACGTGTACACTGTCCACAACACTGGGTAGAGTTGCACAAGGGGATTATTGATAATTCCTTTTCGAAAAATTGCAGTGACTACCGTGCTGGTTTTACAAATGCAGCATACCAGAAAAATTTCTCAGAAGAACTATCAACATACATAAGTGCATCTTTATTCGCTTTTGTGATTTTATAGGTGAACCACAACAACTTCTCTCTTCACAGGATTCCAAAGGCCTGGAATATTCAAATACATATATCCATCCATCCATTTTCTGTACAACTTATTCTCATAGTCTTCGAAATATATATATACAGTGAAGAAAATAAGTATTTGACCACCCTGCTATATTGCAAGTTCTCCTACTTAAAAATCATGGAGGGGTCTGAAATTTTCATCGTAGGTGCATGTCCACTGTGAAAGAGATAAGCTAAAAAGAAAAATCCAAAAATCACAATGTATGATTTTTTTTCAACGATTTATTTGTGTGATACAGCTGCAAATAAGTATTTGAAAACCTGAGAAAAGCAATGTTAACATTTGGTACAGTAGCCTTTATTTGCAATTACAGAGGTCAAAAGTTTCATGTAGTCGTTCACCAGTTTTGCACACATTGCAGGAGGGATTTGGCCCAGTCCTCCACACAGATCTTCTCTCGATCAGACAGGTTTTTGGGCTGTCGCTGAGAAAGTTTCAGTTTCAGAGTTTCAGTTCTCTCCAAAGATTTTCTATTGGGTTTCGGTCTGGAGACTTACTTTGCCACGCCAGAACCTTAATATGCTTCTTACCGAGCCACTCCTTGGTTTTCCTGGCTATGTGTTTTGGGTCATTGACATGTTGAAAGACCCAGCCACGAACCATCTTCAATGCTCTGACTGACGGAAAGAGGTTGTTTCCCAAAATCTCACAATACATTGCCACCGTTATCCTCTCCTTAATACAGTGCAGTTGTCCTGTCCCATGTGCAGAAAAACACTCCCAAAGCATGATGCTACCACAACCATGCTTCACAGTAGGGATGGTGTTCTTGGGATGAAACATCATTTGTCTTCCTCCAAGCACAGTTAGTGGAATTATGACCAAAAAGTTCCATTTTGGTCTCATCTGACCACAAAACTTTCTCCCATGACGCCTCTGTATCTTCCAAATAGTCATTGGCACACTTAAGATGGGTCTTGACATGTGCTGGTTTAAGCAGGGCAACCTTCTGTGCCATGCATGATTTCAAACCATGATGTTTTAGTGTATTACACTGAGATTATCTCTCTCACTGTGGACATGCACCTACCATGAAAATTTCAGACCCCTCCATGATTTCTAAATGGGAGAACTTGCAATATAGCAGGGAGTTCAAATACTTATTTTCTTCACTGTATATATATTACTAATACTAATACTGGTTTGACGAGCTGGATATGGGTGAGTGTCATAACATGGCACAGCACAAGGCAGAAAAATAGTAGGTTCGCTGATCAAGAATTTCATGACTTGATTACCAAAGGGGAAAAAACAGTTCTAATACCTGCTACTTTTGACTTTCAGTGATCTGTCGCGCTTTCCCAACGGAAGGAGCTGGAAGGGCTGGTGGGCAGGATGTGGAAGATCCGAAAGGATCCCACCTTCTCGGGACCTAGTTCGTGTTGCGTGCAAGTCCTCAATAGTGGGTATTGTGGTGCCGACAGTCCATTTAGTGGTTTTGATTGTCTGTTGCAGTCTGAGTTTGTCCTTTTTGGTGGCGGCCCCAAACCAGACTGTGATGGAGGTACACAGTACTGATTGGATGACTGCTATGTAGAACTGTCTCGGCAGCTCTTGTGACAGGCCATGCTTCCTCAGAAGCCGCAAGAGGTACATCCTTTGCTGGGCTCTTTTGAGGATAGAGTTGCTGTTCGTCTCCCACTTCCACTGTTTGCCTTCCACTAATTCCCGAGAACTTGAAGGTCCCGACGGTTGACACAAGACAGTTGGACAGCGTCAGGGGCAGCTGCGGTGAAGGATGCCTCCTGAAGTCCACAATTATCTCTACAGTCTTTAGAGTGTTCAACGCCTGGTCGTGTTGACCACCCCAAAGCTCCAGTCTCGCCACGTCCAGTCGATACGCAGACTCATCACCATCTTTGATGAGGCCAATGACCGTAGTGTCATCTGCGAACTTCAGGTGTTTGACAGTCAGATGCCATAAGGTGCAGTCTTTAGTGTGGAGCGAGAAGAGCAGAGGGGAGAGGAGACACTTTTGGGGTGCCCCGGTGTCGATTGTGGATGAGGTGGTGTCCCCCAGCATCACTTGCTGTGTTAATTACATAATATAATATAATTCATTCATATGAATGAACTCTTAATGACAATTTAGAATCATTTTTGATGACCCTAACACACATTTTTGAAATGAGGAAGTAAACCAGAGTGCCTGGCGAAAACCCATGCAAGCGCAGGGATAATAGGCAAAATCCACATAGGAAGACTGGATTCGAACCCCGAACTTCAGAAATATAACGGTTGTGTGCTAACTGGCTTTACTAGTGTTTAATTAAACACCATAATTAATTATAAGCATTAATAAATTCACTGAACAGCAAAAAACACTGATTTCAGTATCTTCTATGGTAGTCGATATTTCCTGGGCAATTTGTTTCTTCAAACTGTAATTCTTCATTTTAAAGGTGGCTGTTGAATTGTAGCCTGAGTGAGTATCTCATTGTAGTCCAACCTGGAACTTTCCTTTACATAAATCTCAGTTAATTCCAATGTAAAGTTTTGCTCGTCATCTTGACAGTATGACATTTTGTTACACAGGCTGGTACTCAGTGATACAATAAATAAACGGTGGAGCTAGCTAGACACGCTGCAATTTCTTGATTGGCTCATCACAACAGTCAAACAACAGAATACCAATGAAGTTTATGGGCCAAGTATGGCAGAAGATACTCAAGAGATTTTTCGGAGCCACTCTAGAATAACAAACAGGCAAAATTATACATTAAGGAGTCATGGAGCAATGGAAGTGTACTACTAGTGTGGTGATACTGATATAATGGGAACCTAAACAAATTAAAGTTCTTGAGAAATTTAGAGCAATTGAAAGTGTCTAATAAGGCAATAATCTAGTGCAGTGACCATTGTGCAGAACGTGCAGAGAGTTCTCAAACACAATTGGGCAGTAGTAATCGACAACAATATGCAATTCGTGCAGTGTGATAAAATAGTGAGTTGACAAATAATGCAGATGTTCCGACAGAGGTACAAATTTGGTAATATGTTACAGTGTGAAATTAATTGTAGAAGTTAACAGCAAGCGGGAAGACGCTGTAGAAATGTCTGCTCATTTTAGTTTGCATTGTTCAATACCAGCTACCTGAGGGAAGGACCTGGAATAGGTGGTGACCAGGATGTAGAGGCTAAAGAGTAATTTTCATGCTCTTGCTTTAGCACTGGGTAGAGGTTAAGAGGTTACTGATACCTTTTTCAGATGTGTAAGATATATTTATATGCTTTCTGTTAAAGGACACTCTGACACATGGAATCGCTTTTGGAGCTGACTGTCATGATCCAGCCGCTTCAGCACGAGCTGCGCTAATTGGGAGGCGCACACCTGCGACTCATGCGGGCGGATCATCCCCTGTGTATATATAGGACCCGGTGACGACTGGTCCGCTGCCAGTTCGTTGAGCTTTATGTCCCGTTCCAGCACTCTCGTATTCCTGACTGATCCTGTGTGTAGCGACCTTCGTCCGTTCTCCGACCAACCTTGTAAGCCTGACTCCTTGATACTTCAGCCTGCGTTGATTGTTTCCCCGTGTACCGACTACTGCCTGCCAACTCATCTGCTCTCTTCGCCCGACGGCCCAACAACCGCTGCTGCACCGGACTGCCTGCTCGATCCCCGACCTCGGCATACAATAAACGTGTCTCTTCTTGAACTACCTTGCGTCTTCCGAGTTCCTGCATTTGGGTCCTACCTCTCGTTCCGATGGGTCGTGACACTGATGAAGGAACTCACTATTACCTGAAAAGACGAGCCTATTGGTTTCCCGATCCCACGATAGAAGGAAGAGTCCATTTCACTGTTTATTGCTTCTACCTGATACAAGCATTTGGAATTAATAAAAACTCAAAAGACAGGATTAATGTACCAGTATTCTTTTTAGGAAACAAGATCACCATCAAACACTAAAAGAACCTGGAAGAAGGAATAGTCCATCAGAACTTTTTCCTTGCAAGGCCAGCTAAGCAACACTTGGGTCTCATTGAGAATTCCTTATAGCAGCCTTGACTGATTGTTGCAGTCTAATTTTGTGCTTGTTTGTGGGAGCACTAACCTAGACTGTGATGGATGAACACAGAACCGATTCAATGACTGCTGTATAGAACTGCCTCAACAGCTCCGGTGGCAGGCCATTCTTCCTCAGAAGCCACAGGAAGTACATCCTCTGCAGGCTTTCTTGAGGATGGCGTTGATGTTGGTGTCCCATTTCAGATTCTTCAAAACCTCTCAATGGTTAACACAGAGCAGATGGACAGGGTCAGGGACAGCTGTTGCTAAGGATATTTCCTGGCGTTCTAAATCACCTCTACTGTTTTGTGTGCGTTTATTTCCAGGTTTTGGTGGCTACGCCAAAGCTCCGGACGTATTTTTTTTTTCCCTGTTGATATGCAGACACACCATTGCGTTGATGAGGCAGATGACTGTGCTGTCGCCTGCAAACTTCACGAGTTTGACAGCCAGGTGCATCGAGGTGCAGTTTTTTGTGTGGAGAAGAGGAACAGAGAGTGGACACATCCTTGGGGGGGGGGTCCAATGCCACTTTTGTGGAGGCATTCATTTGATTTCATAACCACATATGGCCGGGCGACAGCTGTGTAATTCGGCTTGAAATTCTTAGGGACTGTTGATGGAGCATTTGAGGTAGGAAAGGGCTTCACACAGTTACATTTATTGAAGATCAGTGCAAAAACCGGACTGAGATGGTCGGAATAGACTTTCAAGCAGGAGGTGGACACAAAATCTGCCCCTCCCTGATGCTTCGTTAGTCTTTGAATATTTAAAGATCTGTTTCACATCATCTTTGTGAATGTTGAATGCAGGAAGGTAGGGGCTGGGTTCAGAGGGGTGATGGTGGTTGTCAGTGTTGTGGCTGGGTGGGTGTGGGTTGTGAAATTTTTCACATTTGTCGTAGAGGGTATTCAAATCAGCAGCACACTGGCGCAGCTGGAAAGTGTTGACCTCACAGTTCTGAGGACCTGGATTCAGTCCCGGCCCTCCCTGCGTGGAGTTTGCATGTTCTCCCCGTGGTGGTGTGGGTTTTCTCTGGGCACTTTGGTTTCCTCCCACATCCCCAAAACATGCAACATTAATTGTACACTTTAAATTGCCTCTAGGTATGGTTGTGGGTGCAGCTGTTTGTCTCTACGTGCCCCGGGATTGGCTGGCAACCAGTTCAGGGTGTACCACGCCTCCTGCTTGTTGATAGCTGATATAGGCTCCAGCACTTCTGCGACCCATGTGAGGATAAGCGGTTAAGAAAATGGATGGATGGATGCATGGATGGGTATTCAAGTCATCTGCCAGTCCTTTGTTCTTATCCACTTGACGGCATGATCGCTTGTAGCTGTTTCACCATAGTCATCGTCACCAGACTGATTTAAGGTCGGTAGCAGCGTACTGATTTAGCAGTTTTTCTACATAATTTGTCTTTATGAGTTTGATCAGTTTGGTCAGCTGCTTTTTGGCCCAATTTTATAGGGCTCTGTCACCAATCTTTAACTTGGCAGAGTTGGCGAATTTTGGCAGTAAACCACTGATTCACAACTCTCAAAAAGTCTTGATCTACAATATCACAACATCACACTAGTGAATCACCAATCCCCACAACTCATTTACCCCATGAATAACAGCTCACAAAGCATTAAATAAATCAGTGATAACATTCAGATACTTTCTGTCTGCCTGATCACGGAACTATTGAAGCATTGTCACTCACAGCTGAATATTTGGTGAATGACCAATGAGTAGCCCGCGGCACGTGGGGGTGGGACTGATTTGCGACACACCAGCAATGTCACTCACTTCAGCAAATGACCAATGAGCACCCAGCATCAGGCAGCACCATGCAAACAGAGGAAGGAGTTAAGTGAACTCGGTGATTCGTTCACTGAACTGATGTACTGAGGAACTGAAGAGTGATTTATTAATTTGTGATCCACTAATGTGCCATGAGTGATTGGTTTACCAAAGGAACGACATATTACGCAGTGAGCATACTCATGAGTGATTTTAACAGCAAGACCTGATGTCCTCGTGGAGATAGCTTTTACGAGCAGCTGCCTCTTCAAGCTAACGGCTAATTTTGAGCCAGTCCAGCACATTATCAAAGTACACATATTTAAAATAAATATAAATGAATAAAAGATGTATATATGTACACATATTCCCTCTGTGTCTCCAATTGGATTATTAAAGCCTTTTTATATCATATTAATAATAATATTAGTATAATAGTATTTTTCAACATTCAGAAACTTTCCAACAAATCAGATGACACTAATCAGGATGCCCGGGTGGCAGATGCTGGTGTCAGTGATGCTGTGCAATGGAATGCACAAAAGTCATGCCGGCTGGCGAGAGCTTAGCTGGAAGCAGGCGGATGCGGAAGGGTGATCGGTAGCTGAGCTCGCTACATGCAAAGGTTTTTTTTTTTTTTTTAAATCTACACTCCTTTCCTACTTTAAAATATACAACAACAACAACACACATGTTGAGTGTATGTGAAGCTCTGGGATGGATCATTAAGGGAATGAAAAACACGACGTGAACAATTCGGTGGACAAATCTTTTGAACGAATGTTTTTAAGGAACTGATGAGACACACTCAAAAGAACGGCGATGCCCATCACTACAGTCAACCACATTTCCAGACACTTGACATGTTTCTTAAAAAGTTCAATATCCTTGACTTAATTTTTTGTCTTCCTCAAATTTCTTTTCCCCTCAATGTTTTTTTTTTGTACTTACGTTCCTCGTTGCTGGGAAACCACTTTCATTTATCCAAATCTGCACACATATTAATTTTTCTCATACAAGACATGTACACTGGAAATTCAGCCCCACCCCTTTTCCCCCCGCTCACACACACACACACTTCCCATTCCTAGTAGCCATTAGAACCACTTTTCTTTTTAAAATATTCAAACGGCTAAAACGTCCTTGGGGACCCTTTCCCTAATTATCAGACTCTACCCCCGAAACCTAAATCCCTTATTGTCAGACCCAAACCTGGGGGCCTGAGCCTCTAACACCTAAAATGCAACTGTGGACTTTCATCTGGGAATTTATCCTGGACATTTAGGACTTGAACCTTATCAATGGAATGTAGGGAGAGCAATTACCAATAGCACTTTATACAAAGGCAACAGTACATCATATGAAATGGTCAATTTTCAAGGAACTAAAATATTCTTTACTGTAATTATTTGTTTGGAGGAAAACATGTCTGTTTGGATCCTGAAGTGATAGTCAACATCCAGAGCCTTGGTGGACTCCCCATCCTTCTTTCTTTGGGTGGACGCAGGACTCATGCATTGGTTCTGGATGATGAATCACTCCTCGTGTCCCCTGGATCAGCAGTCAATCCTAAGATCTCACTTTTGACACACTCTTGGGTAGTTTTAAGAGTATCTTTCGAAAGTAAGAACGAGAGAGAGTCTAAAGAGGTTACAGTTATGTCTGTACATTTCTGAAGATGGAAGAACAATGCATAGTTAAACTAAAATGGAAGGGAGATGAGGGAACTAGAAAGAAAGACCTATACAGTTATCTTGTCCTTAAGAGAAAAGGGAGGTTCGTACAATCACTGAAACAGGATGACAGAGGGGAAGAAACAATTAAGCTAAAAGGTCGCACAAGAACAAAGAACTATAAACGTAAACTATGTAATAATAATAAAAAAACAGTATATAGTGTATAATGTTTGTCATTTGGCCGGAACACACTTGGTTGTCATTTCAGTTGGCCTCATCAGATATCATTTGTGTTTGTCTTAGTTCTAAATTTTACTATCTGAAAGTGGAAAGGGTGAGCAAGAGGGTAGATGCAATGTGTGCTCTGCATGCACGATGAGGCATGTTGAAATTTTTGATCAAGAATGGGAAAAAGAAATGGAGGCTCTTTCTCTTTCTCAATCACTTCAGTTTGAAGTGATTACTCATGTTGGAGAGTTACTTCCAACCCCCCTGATCCAGTGGGTGAATAATCGGCAAAGCTTTTCAGCCAGCCAACATAGGCAGCTTCATAGCAAAATCTGCTTTTGTGGGCTACATAATCTGATGCTTTGATGAAACTATCCCACATTTAAAAGTTTTAACCTAATGAGGATCATGGAAATGAAAACTAGATCATTGGAACTTGAATATTGGTGTTTTATATCTTCAAATTCAACATTGAGTCAACCATTTCTTCCCAATTGCTTTTTATTAAGAGCAAAAACATGACCAGTTTAAAATCACTGTCTGACAAGTTTGAAGAACCAACAACACGAGTTTCCACTCGCTACAGTTCTTTCCTCCTAATGTCAAGCAAGAAGAAAGATCTACAATATGATTTTGTAGTTGTTTAGATTGAATGCAAGCTACACGAACAAGTAAATAACATTAGGTTAATAGTGAGGTTAACAAGTTCCCTACAAGTCACTCATTTTGCAGTGCAGTGGTACATTTGCCTAAATTTGGTGTAGACAGCGTGAGTTCAATTCCCCCTCAGTGATGGTGTAACAGTGAGTTTGAATGGTTATCTTGCTCTATGTGTGCCCTGTGACTGGCTGGTGGCCAGTTCACAGTGTAGTCAACCTTTTCCCCAAAGTCAACTTGGATAGGCTCCAGCACCCTGTGACCCTGAAAAGGATAAGTGGTGCAGTGAATGGATGGATGGATGGATGGATGAAAGCTGACAACAGTAACCAAGTATGGATGAAACATATTCCTCATTGCTTGCAATGGAGCGGTGTAGTGGATTTTGGTACATATTTGAAGGATTCAAACATCCTTGTGAATGACTGTCCAACTTCATCTGGGGCTGCCATGTACCTGGATTAGTTTGACAAGATATCAAATTTATCTTGATAACTATAATAATAAAACGACAGGTGGCACGGTGGATCAGCTGGTAAAGCGTTGGCCTCACAGTTCTGAGGACCCGGTTTCGATCCCGGCCCCGCCTGTGTGGAGTTTGCATGTTCTCCCCATGCCTGCGTGGGTTTTCTCCGGGCTCCTCCCATATCCCAAAAACATGCAACATTAATTCGACACACTAAATTGCCCCTAGGTGTGATTGTCAGTGTGACTGTTGTCTGTCTCTGTGTGCCCTGCGATTGGCTGGCAACCAGTTCAGGGTGTACCCCGCCTCCTGCCCGTTGACAGCTGGGATAGGCCCCAGCTCTCCCCGTGACCCTCATGAGGATAAGCAGCAAAGAAAATGGATGGATGGAGGAAAACTACATCCTTAAAGTCCATCCAAGTGACATCCCTATAAAGATTCTAAAATAGATATTGGAATGAAAAATACATATAACATTATTCACTTCAACGTCTATACAAAAAAATAAATATGAGCGGAGAGCATGTCATCTATGTGCAAAGTTGCGGAAGTCTCACTCAATATAGAATTGGTAGACATATTGCCTGCAACGTCATCAGGAGATGTCACACTGGAACATTCGCCATTGAAAACACGTAGTGGCACCTGCTATGGGAGAGGAATAAGAGATTTTTTGATTTTTACGACACACCTTCAGATACGGAAGCTCTTTTCGAAGAAGAGAACATCTCACAATTGAGTGAAGTGACCGGGTCAATATTACCCTATTGTTTCAAGCCATATTTAGATGATATGCGGATCACTTCTAAGTAAGAATAGACTACCCGACAGTATGACAGTATGTAGCGTACTGAGCTGCGAGCGACAAAGCTGCGGCTCATCGCGGTGCCGAGCCGGGACGCTTTATGATGTTGATATCGCTCGTGGCTGAGTGCGCCGCCGCCATCGGTGATGATCAACGGAGACAGTTCCGCAACGCCGCCGACGATGGCGCACTCAGCCGCGACCAACGACAAGCTGCAAAGCGGCCCGGCTCGGCACCGCGATGAGCCACCCCGGCTGAAGCCGTGACTGGTGTATGCGACGATATGCCGACGTGCATATCGACACATTTAGCACCTCTGAATTATGTACACGGATCTTTTGTTATGTTCTGAAAAGATTACTTCCCCCCACCTCACCCCCCAACTATTATTTTTTTTAGTAGCTTTATACACCTACCTGTCATTTGGAACCCACAAAGCTCTTGTCCTTTGCACCTGTGCAATACATTTTTCACGCCGAACTGGGTATTTTGGAAACATATGAAGAGTAAATCCATCCTGCCAAGTGTTTGAGCAATATTCAGCAATACAAGGAGCTGGCATTTTGGCTAACACGAAGGAACAAAGACCTACCTTCCAGCAGGTAAAACTACTATAAACACACAAGACCGCCCGAGTGCGCTCCTGCTGATAATGTCACTTCCTGCTTCTTCTCTAAAAGAGAGGATTTTCATGGTGGGAGTTACAAAAAGCCATATACGTCAAAATTATGTTTTGTGGTGAAAAACCAGATGGGTCCATTCCTGCTGCTTTTAAAAATTAAAAACATACTAAAAAGCATGCATTCCATGTCAGTGGAGCTTTAAACACTGTAAAAGTGATCTCAATAGGGCAGCATGTGGCCTCAGATCAAATCTCGGCTCTGGCCTACATTTGTAGACTTCCCATGTTATCCCAAGGTCAATTAGGATGACCAGAATTATTTGTATCGGCTGAATGCCAGAATAATGCTATGTATCCACAGGATGCGTTTTGGCTGTTTCATGCTTCATGATTATGTAGAACGTCAATGGAGTTCGCGCGAATGGATGCAAATCTGTGTGGGGAAGTGTGAATGACATGGATAACATGACGGGGATACCATGTAAATGCAAAAATTCACCTTTGCCCAAATGCTCTAAGCTGCGACAGCTGAATTTGTCAGGGAAGTAATGTCTGAAGATTTTCTGAGTTTACAGCACTGATATAATGCATGCACTTTCACTATGTTCAAATGTGTCACACAGGCAAACTCAAGTGAAGGATGCATGGCGTCGTGATCTTATGCATCCGGTGGGGACGTAACATTATACCTTAACATTGTGTATAGTGCGGATGGGGCACTGCTCAGCTAGGAACTTTGGGAGTCGGTAGGTAGAATACTTTGAAGACATCCTCAATTCCACCAAAACCCTTCCATGAGGAAGTAGAGTCTGAGGTCTCTGAGGCGGGCTCTCCTATCTTTCGGGTTGAGGTCACCTATGTGGTTAAAATGCTCTTCGGTGGCAAGGCACCAGGGGTGGATGAGATTCGCCTCTAAGTTCCTAAAGGCTCTGGATGCTGTAGGGCTGTCCTGGTTGACACGTCTCTGCAACATTGTGGGGACACCCGGGACAGTGCCTCTGGATTGCCAAACTGGGGGGTTGCTCCTGCTTTTTAAGAAGGGGAACCGGAAGGTGCGCTTCAACTCCAGGGGATCTCACTATTCATCCTCCCTGGTAAGTTTGATTTAGGGATGCTGGAGGGGAGGGAAGTCGAATCTCAGATTCAGGAGGAGCAGTGTGGTTTTCATCCTGGCCGTGGAACAGTAGACCAACTTTACAGGGTCGACAGGATCCTCGAGTGAGCATGGGAGTTTTGCTCTATATGTGTTTTGTGGACTGTGTCCCTCAGGAGTCCTGTGGGGGATTCTTCGAGAGTATGGGGTACTCCTCCGCATTGGGAGATGTTAGATGAGGTGGCTTGGGCATCTGTTTAGGATACCTCCGAGACATCTCCTTTTATGATGTGTTACGAGCACATGCCACGGGGAAGAAACCCCGGGGACGACCCAGGACATGCTGAAGGGACTGGGTATCTCGGCCGGCATGGGAACGCCTTGGGTTTTCTCTGGAAGAGCTGGCTGGAGAGTGGGAAGTCTGGGCGTCCCTGCTAACGCTACTTTTGGTCTCAGATAAGCGGAAGGAAATAGATGGATGGAAGGATGAATGCCTGAATAATCAGATGGATTTTTTTAGGCAGAACAACTTTTTCTTCTTGGTGTTCTTGGGCTTGCAAACTTTCCCCTTTTTCAAGCATAACGATGTTCATTATGGTGAAAGAGTTCAATTTTCGTTGCGTCAGACCAAAGGAGATGTCTCCAAAAATTAAGGTCTTTTTCCTTGTTTGCATGTGCAAACTGTAATCTTTCTTTTTTGTTTCTTTTGAAGTAATGGCTTCTTCCTGGCAGAGTGGGCCATCAACCCATGCCGTTATAGTACTTGTTTCACTGTGGATAATCACACACTTACCAACTTCAGCCAGCATCTTAAGGTGTTTTTCTTTCATTTTTGGGTTGATAAACACATTTCATATCAAACCATGTTCATTTTTGAGACATAGAATGCGTCTCCTTTCTAGGTCGTATGATGGATGGACATTTCAATGGTGTTGGTAATTACATATAATGTTCAAACACGTGAATGTGGCATCATTAGCTATCTAGAGATCGCACACATGAATGAAGCAGACTTGTTCAAGCCCGCAAACCCCCTAATGATGTCTTGGCTGATTTCTTTTGACTACCCCCCCCCCCCATTGATTTTACGCAAAGCAGCCGTGTGCTTAGGTTTGCATTCAAATACATCCACAGTTATGTCACTAACTCAAATGTCAATAAACCTCAGAAGGGTCCAAATACATGTGTTCAACATCTGTGCTTTCCCAAATTGCAGTTCAGAGAATGGATGGATGTTAAAAGGCATACTAATGATGGTCTTTGTAAAATTCTGACTTTGAAAAAAGTAATGAGAAATTGTGTAAAAAATAAAGAGCTTTAGCATATTTACTGTAAATATTTTTTGTAATCTCTGTTGACCTAAAGCTGAAAAAGCAATATAATTTCATGTCAGACAGTCAGAGAAAAAGCATAGCTGTATGCCTTTTTAAATCATGTATAGAAACATCTTGTCAACTCTAGTGAATGTTATAGTTTCAAGATTTTGATTGGATTATTGATTAGTTATTATGTTATGAGGGTATGATATTTTATCCATCCATCCAAACATTTTCTGAGCTGCTTATCCCCATGAGGGTCATGGGAGTGCTGGAGCCAATCCCAGCAGTCATTGGGTTGGAGGCAGAGTACACCCCGAACTGGTTGATAGTGTCATGACCCATCGGTACGGAGGGAGGACCCAAATGCAGCACTCCGGAGACGCAAAGGTAGTTCGGTAAAAGTGTTTATTCGATACAAAGTCGGGGATCAGGCAGACAGTCAAGTGGGGCAGCGATAATCAGGACGTTGGGCGTAGAGAGCAGGTCCGCGGGCAGGCAGGGGTCGGTACACGTAAGATCGATCAGAGAAGGCAGGAGTATCAAAGATGTCAAGCTTAAGGGGTCGGTCGGAGGACAGGGGGAGGTCGGTACACCAGGGTTGACGATCAAGAGTACGGGAGTGCAGGAATGGGGCATGAGTTGCAACGATCTGGCAATGACCAGTCGTCCCCTGGGTCCTATAGATACAGGGGTTACTCAACGAGGATGAAGCACAGGTGTGTGTCTCCTAATCAGCGCCGGTGTGCTGGGACCCCCCCAGCCAGGACTGGACCGGCAGGAACATGACAACTAGCCCATTGCTGTGCACATGTAGACAGACAAAAGTCCCACTCACAATCACAATCACACCTTTGGGCAATTTAAAGTCTCCAATTAATGTTTTTGGGTTGTGGGAGGAAACCTGCGTACCAGGAGAAAATCCACACAGGCATGGGGAGAACATGCAAACTCCAAAAAGGGGCAGGCCGGGATTTGAACCCCGTTCTTCAGAACTGTGAGGCCAACTCTCTAACCATTTGCTCCACCGTGCCACATGTGATATTTTAAAAAGGGCTAATTTATTATGTAATGTGCAGATATTACATTATGGGCTGTTATTATGTTTTGGGTTTCTCCTGGAGAAGCACATTACAAAACAATATATACGTAATAATATAACATTACCTGATGGGTTCCTGTATTACATTTGCATGGATAATCAGCCAATAACATAATAGGTTTTTTCATTATTGGCCAAATGTTATCATGTTACAGGTTCAAGATTTATGACATTATTGGCCAGTTATTACATTCTGGAAGAACAGATCTGTAAGATTTACTATGTTATGGGCCTTTATTACATAATCGGATTTGACATGCGTCTCTTAAATCTCAAGAGAATCCTTATTATTAAATGTCATCATCACGATTAGCAGCTGTCCCTGTACTATTCGGTATTGTTCTATTCCGTTGAAGTTATGGGTGTGAAAATGTAATTAAACTCACTAATTAAAGAGGTTCTCTGGGGATTTTTATATTGAGCAGCACAATTTTGTTCATTTTGTGTTAATGGGTGTGTCCGGGATCATATTTAGGTACACGTTTCTTTCATTGTTGTATGTGACTTTGATTTGATTTTTTTGGATGTTGTGTGTGTGCGTGTGTGTGTGTGTGTGCGTGTGTGCGTGTTTTTTCATGTGTGAGCGACATGGCTGTCATTTTGGCTCAAGACCAGGCTGCCACATCCAAACATTCACAGCTGTTGCGACTGTCCTCAGTGGCAAGCATGACAGATTTTGTGAAAGGCACACTCACTGGTGGTACTGCCTCAGTTAGAAGCTTCCCTCTACTTCATTTTGCTTTGTAAAGTTGATGAGCAATGCCCAAACATTGAGACGCATCGGTAGCTCGCACTTCCTCTTCATTACATGTTCGCTTTGATACTTTGATGAGTTTGTCACATCAGAGTTGCCTAATGAGCCCGCGGTGACGTCTCAGATGTGGAGCGGCCTTGTCAGAGGTTGCTAGCGCTGGATGATTATTGAAATAACCATTTATCACTTATCAATCCTAAAGTAATCAATAATTGAATGTCAATCATTACAGATAGCCTCGAGTCACTTTACAGTTCAATGAGCTGCTGTGTTGTTTAATACCTTTCAATAACTTTTGATGAAGTACAACCCAATGCCCATTTTTTCCCTGCTGCTATGCGGAATAAAAGGCACTTCATCCCATTTATGAAGAAACAAGTTGTTCTATACTGTATAATTTTTTTTATTGGACAGTATTTTGGATGATTTGCTGTGTGCTCCTTTATGCTGTACTTCTGTAACACTTGAATTCCTCCTTTGAGGATCACTAAAGATTGATCTTAACTTATAACTCTTAAGTCAAAATGAAAAAGAAAAGGATAACTCATGAGTAATGGGCACAACCAGACATTTTATTTATTTTACCACGTACAAATATATTGATTGTTTGATGGTTGATTGTAAAAAAATGGTTTGAACTGTTTGTAATTTGCAACTGTTTGTACGAAGGAGAAAGTGATGTATTTTAAACTGCTTTATATAATGACAACAAGTCCTTTTACTGCTCAAGGCCTGTAAGGTTAGTGGAGGATGTTTAATTCAAGGACTTCATCCAATCCATTTTCAATGGAGTAGTTCCACCAACATTGTACTGTAGTATAAAAAAAAATAAATGAAAAAATAGTTTACAGCTTGTTTGATTCCAACTATATTTACTGGTCATAAAATACATGCAGTATTTTGTACAACTTGGGCAAAATATTGACATAGTGAAAATTGAGCTGGGTATAACGAATATTGATATTTCAGGACAGACATTCCCCACTATAACACCTAAGTTGTCTTGTATCTGCCTGTTTGAAGTTACATCTTCCTTGATTTTTCATTGTGTTGCTAGCTACAAAATATTCATTGCATGACAAAGTATTTAGCATACATGAATACAGGGAGTTCTTGGGTTAAAACGGTCTCGACCTAAAATGTTTCCACTTTACGACACCTGAGTCTTGTCTGCCATTATGGCCCCAGCACCATCGTGTTTCTGCTTAACTGATGCATATTGCTTATCTGTGTTTGTGCGCTGGGAGTTTATTTGCCCTTGTTGACCACTTTTTTAAACATTATGGCCCAAAAGAAGAAAGCAGTTTATTTATTTATTTTTTTTAGCAATGCCGGAAGAAAAGCAATGACCATGGAAATTAAGTTTAATATTATTGAAAAAAAATAAAAATCAGAGAAAGGATTAACAATGATAGACATAATTGACATACAGACCTGGGCTTCAGTCGGATGACAGTGGTGATTATTATTCAAGATAAAACCCGTATTTTAGCGGACGTGAAGGGTTTTGTCCCTATGAGGGATACAGTGATCACGGAGATACATTTGTTGTGAAGAAAAAAAAATTAAGCAACGTTCTTCGATTGTTGCTGAGATGGAAAGATTACTTTCGTTATGGATCGAGGATCAGAATTAACGTAGGCTTAATAACAGCCTAATGTTCATTAAGGGAAAAGGCACGGTGTTTTTTCCTAACTTTGAAAGAGCTGAAAGGACGCAAAAGAGGAATTTACCGCTAGCAACAGCTACCTGCACTTGCTTCCTTAGCAATAACTGAGCTCAGCCTCCCTTCATTCTTCGCTATCCCAGCGTCCCTTGCCAAATGGTAAGTGAAGCAGCTTATATTTTTTATTTTAATGTATTTTAATTTTTTTAATGTGAAGTACCAACACCCATCCATTTTCTGAGGCACCTATCCTCACAAGGGTCATGGGAATGCTAAAGCCAATCCCAACAGTCATCGTAAATTTTGACTTTCACGATGAAATCCGACTTAAGTTGAAATTCGAGTTAAGACGCTGCTGTTAACACGGAACTCAGTCGTGGACCGAGGACTCTCTGCACATACTTCTTTGAATGAATTGTAATACTTTTATAGCTACTGTACAAAGAAAATGTTATTCTGGTACACCAGCACAAAGTCAAACTTTTTTTTTTTAAAAAGTAAGCAAAGTAAAAAAAAAAAAAAAAAGACTTTCTTCTTCAGGGAAAGTATTGTGATATCATACGGGGAGGGACACCATGACTCCCAGTCCTACCCCAAGTATCCATATGCCCTTTTTAAGGCACTATAATGAACGCAATTTATTATGTGGCAGATGGCTTCGTTATAAGGGATCCTTTTGGAACGTGAGCTCAGTCTTCATCAGGACACTTTGACACATTTCAATCTGGGGCACTTGATTGCACTATTCCGAGCAATCCCCATGAAAATAATCTTGGATTATCCATGAGCAAAGCTTATCCCACCCCGCTCCAACGTCTCTGAAATGGATTTCTCCAAGATGCCAAGCAGCACATGGCCACCAACTGCAGTGTTTGTTATTTGTGATGCCATTGCTGCCCATATGCGACTGAAACGTTCAGGCCAGTATGGCCGGAGATGAGTCCTCTTTCTTTCATCACCAGAGGCAATGAGGAATGGCATTGGGCCAGCTTTTTATTGCATCTATCTGAGAAGCTTCAATGTGATGTCAGCCCAAGGGAACAAACCCATAGATAAAGAGACCAAAGGTATGGTACCATGAAGGTCACTGCCAGTCAGTTGCGATTATTACTAAAACAGCAATATGTCAAAAGTACAGTGGAATCTCTCACTTTGAACATACTCTTCAGCACTTTTTCCTATACAAAATCTTTGAAATTCAAATAACCTGTGCACAGTTCTGTCACTATTATAAAATTTTCATTGCATGTGTATCAAAGAAACAATTTCACATTCAACGTTGCTTAATTACATTAAAGTGTTACAAAAATAACATTTTTAACATTTGAAGACAACTTTGTAATCCATTGGTGATTCTATCTCATAAATAACTTTTGTTTTTTGTTTTTGTTTTTTTAAAAAGAAACTTAAGTGGTTTTGCAGGTTAATACCGGTAGCAAGATTTAATGTAACCTCACTTCATTAATCACACACCGGGAGACGCTGACCAAAGTCATGGCCCACACTGGAGTCCACAATTCAAAAACATGGCCATTCAGAAAGCCATGTGACTATGAAACTGCACAGTTTTAATAGTCACATAGAAGTATTTACAAACAATGCTGTCCAGCTTCAACAAAATAGCAACGCTAAAAGTATTACGTTGGCATTGGCACTGTAAACAACTTCCTCGGCAAGGCTGTGACCTTTGCAGCAAGGCCTATTCATGATAAGAGTGTTCCTATAAAATTAAAGTTTGAAGTTTTCTCTTTTGTTTGGGGGAGTGGGGGCTACAATAAAAATGTGAACGTAGCAATTATGTGATTATCGCAAAGTTTTGTGATGGCACTTGGCCAGAAAAGCAAAGGAAAGAAAAAGAAACCCAAATGCAGGGAAACGGTGAGGATGAAACTCAAAAAGGGATTGCATTAAAAAAACAAATGGGTAAACAAGGATAATGATAGTGCAAATAGTAACCAAGTAAAAAAAAACAAAAGGCAAACTGACAAACAATGGGAATAAGGAAACAAAACATGACTAGGGAACTGACTGACAACAGCAAATGACATCTGACATTAACAATGATCTCATAAGGACTGCTGGAAACCAGGGAACTAAAGACAAAGCAGAATGAGGAAGCCCATACACACCACATTTTTCTTAATATAAAATGTTAAAACTATGATAAAATTTGATGCAAAAGTTTTACTGTTTTTAATGAATGTTACTTTCTTGCATTTTGTATCTTTTCACATTGTCATGTTGTCTCTGGTGGTACTTTTGGAATAATAGTCGCAGAAAGGTGGAAAAGAAAAAGTGACACGCATGTGTGGCCACACACACACCTGATCTGCACACACACACACACACACACACACACACACACACACACACACACACACACACACACACACACACACGCGCGCGCACACATGCACATACACGCGCAGAGTTAATCCCTTGATACTTCCTGAATATAGGTCTCACACAATATGCTGAGGTCAGGCATGACGGCAGTTTGAAGTCCAAAATCAGAGGCTTATTTTTCCTGAAATTCTGAATCCCCAGGAGTGTTCCACTATCAAGGTTTCAATGTGTAAGGCAATAGGGAGTATAGACAAATAGATAAAATAAATGTTCTAGCTTTCCCATAGAGGTCAAGTGACTGGTGGGAGCTGATTGACGTATACATCGTTGTTGTGCCTCGTCTTTGTCATGTTTTGTCCTTGAAGTAATAAGGAGTCTTCATTCGTCTATCATTGACTGGATATTAGTAGTCAACCTGAACCACACAACAGTACTAACTGCATATTGTCACTGACTCCCACTTTCTCGCTGAGGCTATTTGGTTTTGTCTTCCTTCCTCTACCCAAAAACATTTGCCAGCATTGGCCCTTCACAATCATGCTGAGTGTATCAGGCCCTTTTGGAGTTCTCGAGCCAGGCCCATGCAGTGGACGATGAAGCTTATAGCCACAGGGAACTGATGAGCAGATTTTGCTCCCAGTCCTCTTGTTCCCGACTTTCCATATTCCCTCCCTCCTTTGCTTTCTTTCCTTCACACTCCTGCTTCCAAGTCTGCCCAGCATGCTGCACCTGTCTCTGTACCAAAAATACCCAGGGATGACAGCAACACTGCAATCTGTCACCTCCAGGGCCTTACTGACATTTTTAATCAGAAAAGGCTAGGATCACAGCTATAAACGATATTTGCCCTCTTAGCAGAACACTTCCTTAGTTCTGGCTGTGATTTGCGAGCATCCTTTTTGTGAGAGTGAAATACACTTGTAAAAAAGAAAGAGGAACCAATGTTTCCCTCTCGAAGATTTTCTGAATTGCAGCAATGTCTCCAGGTCAAAGTAGCTTTGTAAAATAGCTGCCTGCATCATATGACAACATTAAAAGTCCATATGCAAGATATTATGTTGCATTTTCTTCCCTTTTGTCTTGTCACTCAATGAAGGAAGGACTAGTTTCTCCTCAGAGATGAGAGATACATTTATAAAAAAAAAAACAAGTATAGATCAAAATACAACGCCCCAAAAATAAGGGGAACACTTAAAGCACATCCTTGACATTAACCTTAGAGGATCCATGGGGTCACAATTTTAAAAGAGGATTTGGATGTCTTGGGTTCTCCAGGGTTAATGAACGCACGGTTATGGTGGATATCTTTTCAACAATTTGTCGAAACCCAAATCATTATGTTACTGGGGAATAGATTTAGAATGAATCCATTGACCTCTAATCTGTTTTTGGGATTCCTCAGCATATTTGTCCAACTGCTGGGTTTTTGCCCCGGTTCTGTTCTCCTGCTGTGTTGTCCCATCTTCTACCATCTCATCCATGCTCTTGACATTATTCTGGAGGATACAACAAACCTTATGGGTCATAATGTGTATATGTACTGTATGTGTTGCCTTGAAGAAGTTGGGGTACTTGGGCAACTTCTCTGTGCTACGGATACTGCCTCATAATACATAACTAGCCAGAAAATCTGCCAGAGACGATAAAGAAACTGTCTCTTGCTGCCACCTGTAAAACTTTCCTCAATATGGCCTGTTTTGTTAGTATCTAAATTCACACCTATGGACAATTTAGAGTTTTTAATTTACCTGCCTTGCATGTTTTGGGATTTGGAAGGAAACCAGAGCACCTGGAGAAAACCCACATGGGCAAAGGGAGAACATGCAAACGCCACACGAGTGAGGCCAGATTTGAACCCAAGTCTTCAGAACTGTGACGCAAAAGTGCTAATGAGTTTTTCACCATGCCGATAACAAACCATGAATATAAAAATACATGAGGAAGTATGGCAGCATGGTGGTGCGACTGGTTAAACTGCTAGCCTAAGAGTTCTGATGACCTGGGTTCAAACCGCGGCCCCACCTGTATAGAGTTTCCATGTTCTCCCAGTGCCTGCGTGGTTTTGCTCTGGGCACTCTGGTTTCCTCCCACATCCCAAAAACATGCTTTCATTGCAGACTCGAGTTAGTCCCTACGTGTTATTGTGAGTGTGAATGGTTGTTTGTCTTTATGTGCCTTTTGGTTGGCAACCAGTTGAGGGTGTACCCCACCTCCTGCCCGAAGTTAGTTGGGATAGGCTACAGTACTCACACGACACTTGTGAGGATAAGGGGTTCAGAAAATGGATGGAAGAATGGATGGAATAAGAAGAAAACATAGTCTATTTGTCTTTAGCAAAACTTTGTTACATCCCATTGGCAATTTATGAAAATGTGTGCTTAAGGCAAAATTCCCTGGCCGTCTCCATAAAAGATTTCTTTGTACCCTGGGATGCTGCTGCCTCTGGAAAAATAACAAAGATTCTCTTGAGCTTAGATAGGATGAATGAATCCCAAATGTAAAATGCATTTCTACTTCAATAATGCTAATGGATAATTGATGCACGAGCGAGTCTGAGAAATGTCCCGTACAGTCATTGTCAGGACCCTGCTGAGGAGAAGGCGCACTGACTGGCAGATGCTCCCCTCAGGCGACTGATCTCCAAGTCCCACTCCCGCCTCCATCTTCACACGGACAATAGGAGGCACAATTATAAAATCATCTCAAGATGTGCACCTCAGTATGCAGATGCAAGTTGCTGGGACAGACAGGTGAACAGAGCCAGCAATCAAATAAGAGAAGTTCAAAAATCCAAGGGGTCCCACTGGAGCGATAAGATTGGCCTCACTCTAACTTTTACAGTCTGCTGTATAATTAAGGTTCTCTCATCTTGCCGTTTCAAATTGCTCTTTTTCACCGGCAGCCTATAAATACAGCTGTGGCTGTATTTCATTTTCAGGATGAAAGTGCTTGAGCAAGGCAACGGCTGCCACCCCCTCAATAGTTGAATAATGGTGTGATGCCCCGGCTCGGCAGCCTCTTGGGGATTATGTTTCAACAGTGACCTGCCAGAGTAAAGGTTGTGGCAGTAATTAAAACCAAATATTTAAGAGCTGGCTAGCAGTCAGACACTAAATTTCTAGATCAATGTGTGCCAGGCCCAAAGACCTTGTTGTCTGCCCAGGGCTCCATGTGGCCAACAGTGAAAGTCAAACTGATTGAGTCCCATCAGCCCCTGGCCAACTCACTGGGCCAGAAGGTAGAATTCCAGTTTAGATTTGCTTATGGGAGAAAAAGGACACTCACAACATTGGCATGGTCATTCACAGCTACACTGAATGCTTAAAAAAAAAAAAAAACTTATTAGATTCAGCAACAGAGCATATTGCGTGCTTGAAATAAGATCTCCGCAGTAGTAAATGGTGGAGAATTTTATGTCTTTTATGGAATGGTGGCTAAAAGCCCCTGTCATACTGCAACCAGCCTGGAACTAGGTGCATGCCAAAAACAATTCAACTCCAACTAACCTAAGAAATAAGATATCAAATACCTCATGTTGAGATAAAATATGCGCTTTCTACTACAGAGGAGCCACTGATGTCAAATAGCTTGGCAGTCACATCATGCAAGGCCTGCAAATCTTGCGAGACTTCAGCATGGCTAACATTTACATCAATCCAGCCATTTTCTGAGCCGCTTATCCTCAAAAGGGTCATCCCAGCTATCTTCAAGCAGGAGGCAAGGTACACCCTGAACTGGTTGCCAGCCAATTGCAGGGCACACACAAAGATACAATCATTCACACACGCATTTACACCTATGAGCAATTTAGAGTCTTCAATTAACCTTCCATGCAAGATTTTGGGATGTGGAAGGAAACCCGAGTGCTTGGAGAAAACCCACGCAGGCAAAACATGCAAATTCCACACAGATGGGGCCAGGATTTGAATCCCGGACCTCAGAACAATGACGCTCTAACCAGTCGTCTACCATGCCGCTGCTAACATTCACATGCAGGATTAATTCCAAGTAATGTTTATTGCAAAGTAGGAAATCCGTCTCACCTCTGGGTGCTAAAAGCAATGTTGTGATAAGTTAGGTTTCATCTATATGTGAATTTACTCCCCCCCGAGCATCACTAGGTCTTGTGGATGGGGGTGCTAAGCCCCCAGGAGATGAACAGGATGTGAGCATATGTAGCACGTGAGCACAACATTTCAAAAATAGCTAATAAAGGAAGAGAAATTGCTTTTAAATATCTTTGGCCAGACTTTGAAAAACTTACTGGGTAAAAGTTCAAATTCACTCTTCAGTCTGTTTTTTTAATACAGTACTTTTTTAATACAATACTGTGTTTATAGGAAGTATGTTTACAACTAACTACAATAAAGAAAAATAAATATATCCACATTGTATCAGTCCATGCAAAAGTGTATGGAAAATAAAAGTTCACTATAATTTCACGAAAACAGCAAAGCGCATTATTTTCCATTGAAAAAAAAAATTCCGTTTGAGGAGTTAATGTAATCAAAATAATATTAACAGCTGCAATCGCTAGCTAATTGGTGGTTGGAAGGGTCAATGAATACAGTCACTTTTTAAGTGTGGCAAATCCGTTTGTTACTCTGTTGTGACTCAGATGGTGACGTTTGTCATTTTTTGATTTAGATTACTCCATGACTGTTAATTGTTCTCCTTCAAAACATTTAAATTACAATAACTGATCAGTATAGAGATCATAAATTCAAATATGAAACCGGGAGACCCGCAGCTGGTGGCGAAGCTTCCAGCCCAGAGGGAGGAGGAGCCGCCAAATCACGAGATAGATAGACGGAGATAGAGCGGCAGAGCGCCGAATTGGCGGCTCTCACGGCCCAGCTTCAGCAAGGATTGAAGAACCAGCCGAGCTACGCTGACGCCAAGCGCACGTTGCAGTGAGAACGGGTCCGCCACCTCGACACGTCCACGTCGCAGTTTCGACGGACTCTCTGCCTACTCTTGTTCACGTCACCGTGGAAACGGATCCGTCTCCTCGCCATTCCCACGTAGCTGTGAAAACGGATCCGCCTCCTCGGCATTCCCACGTCGAAGTTTTGGCTGTTCCGAGCAGAGCTCAAGTGGCAGTCCAGGCGGTTGCGACGTTTTCGCAGCCGCTTCTCGTCCGTGCCCAGGTGTACCGGTGGCGACCGGCCCGCGGCCGCTCCACGCTCCTGCTTCGTCGCCGACCGGTCCGCGGTCCCCCCCCGTTCCTGCTCCGACAGCGACGGGCACGCCCATACGTTCCTGTCCAGGACGTGGCGATGGTGCCGCCGCCGTCTCATGTTGCTGTCCAGGAGGAGGTGGCGATGGTTGCGCTGGTGCCGCCTTCTCACATTCTCGTCCAGGAGGAGGTGGTGAGGATGATGTCGCCGCCGCCTCACGTTGCCGTCCAGGCGGTGGCGATGGCGCCGCTGCCCTCTCATGTTCCCGTCCAGGAGGTGGCAATGGCGCCGCTGCCTTCTCATGTTCCCATCCAGGAGGTGGCGATGGTGCCGCCGCCTTCTCATGTTGCCGTCCAGGAGGAGGTGGCGATGGTGCCGCCGCCTTCTCATGTTGCTGTCCAGGAGGAGGTGGTGATGGTGGCGCTGCCGCCGCCTTCTCATGTTGCTGTCCAGGAGGAGGTGGCACTGACACCGCCTTCTCACGTTCCCGTCCAGGAGGAGGTGGTGATGCCGCTGCTGCCGCCTTCTCACGTTCCTGTCCAGGAGGTAGCGATGGTTCCCCAGCCACCTAACGTTCCTGTCCAGGAGTACCAGCGGCGACCGGTCCGCGGCCGTTCCACGCCCTTGTCTTGACGGCGACAGGAACTGTGGAGTTGAGCCACCCCGGAGCTTCAGAGACTTCGGGATGGCTATGATGGTGATGGTGGCGGTCGTGGCTATGGTCCTTCTCTCCATCATCCTCTTCGCTCCTGATGGCTCCCAGCCGCTTCATGACCTGGCCTCGTTGGTTACCAATCCCTGGTCGTCTCGCAACCACGGCGTGGGAGGTTCTCGTCCGGAGCACTTGCCTGCCTCGGTCTGGTTCCTGCTTCGCCGTTTGGTTCCTCACCGAGGTCATCCACCCGAATCGCTCCGTGGGGATCCTGGTGCTTGCCGTCCTGGATGGCCACCAGACTGGGGCTGGGGAGGTGTGTCCTCCTCCGGGCCCCCTTCCGCCCACCCCTGCATGTGTTAATAATTGTCTGTTTCTTTCGTTTAGGCACGTCTGGGAGCCGTGCCTTAGAGGGGGGGTATTGTCACGATCCTGCCGCTCTGCTCGCGCTAATTGCGAGGCACACACTTGCGCCTCATGCGGGCTGATTATCCCGTGTATATATAGGACCTTGATGACAACTGGTGCTCCGCCAGATCGGTGAGGTTCATGTCCCGTTCCAGAACTCTCACACTCTCACTGATCGACAACCCGTGTGTACCGACCTTCACCTCTTCTCCGACCGACCCCGTAAGCCTGACTCATTTGACACTTCTGCCTGCCTTGATCGATCTCCCGTGTACCAACTCCTGCCTGCTCGCTCACATGCTCTCTTCGCCAGACGTCCCAACTACTGCTGCTGCACCTGACTGCTGCCCGATCCCCGACCATTTCATAATAAACGTTTTTCCCCGAACTACCTTGCATCTGACGAATCCTGCATTTGGGTCCTACCTTCGTTCTGATGGGTCGTGACAACCCTAAGGCCTGATAGTACCGGTACACATATACAACAATTTCAAATCTTAAATCCAAAATGTTTCAGACCCCACATAGAAAAATATTTGTTTTGGGTATACTCTGTGGAGTCTGCTCCAATAATCTTAAAATAGAACCCTGACCCTAACACATAAAAATTCTCTTCCACCAATGATCTTGATGTAGTCCACGAAGATTAAAATCTTGTGTAGTAAAATGTGATCTAACAATATGATGAAACAGAAACACAACGCTGAAGAGGACACATGACAGAAAGAAATGGTGGTGGCCTTAGAATGATTTTCAACAGAAAAATCCTTAATTTATACATACATCCTGTACAACCTCGGTTCTCGACCACCATCCATTCGAGGACATCCGAGAACCGAGTATTATATATATTATATTATATATATATTCATCCATTTTCTCACCTGCTTATCCTCACAAAGGTTTCGAGAGTGCTGGAGCATATCCCAGCTATCTTTTGGCAGGAGGCAGGGTACAGTGGTTGCCAGTCAATCGCAGGGCACATGGAGACAGACAACAGTCGCACTCACAATCACACCTCGGGGCAATTTAGAGTATCCAATTAATGTTGCATGTTTTTGGGATGTGGGAGGAATATACTATATACTCTTCTCCAACTCAACGTCACACCACATCAAAAGGTCAGGTGCTAACCCGCAAAGTCAGGTTACAAGTCACATTCTAAACTTCAAAAGTCTCTTTCGAAAGAAAAAAAAATCCTTGCAGTCAAAAGTAATGTAGAATTTCAAATCACAGGACAAGTGCCAGCTCCTTTCTCTGGCAGTCGTGTCCTGGAGGCGTTGAGTAGGCTGGTTAAAAACATCCTTTGAGGATCATCATATCTTCTGCACTACTGCTTCAAGACGAAAACCCTTAGGCTAAGACTGAACTACAATCGGCTATTCTTCAGTATTTTACAGCCTATGCATTCATACAGCCACAGACTGATAACTAATGGAAAGAACAACAATCAAGCATTAACTGCAAACAACAGAGTCCTTCATAAGCACGCAACATAATAGTTCATAATTATTCCAAAAATCATGACATATGCGTTATTCTTGCATCCCCACTAGGTGCAAATATCAGTGAACTAAATGTAAATCAAGTTTTGATGAATAATAGTTTGGAGTCAATTTGGCATGAGCTGTGAGATTAAACAGCAGTGACCAAGTGCAAATCCATGTACTCTATACCAAGGATCACTAACACAGTGCCCGCAGGCGCATGGTTGCCCGCAGGGACCACTTAAGTGGCCCGGGAGGCATGTTCCAAAAATAGCATTGGTCACAAATTTTCTTCTTCTTATTATTATTATTATTATGTGCTTTAAATTTTAAATCTGACTCACTTACATTAATGAAATTTTGAAAATGTCATACAACATACTGTATATAACATTAAAACAAAAATATTTTATGTATAATGAACTCTGACTCTCAAGTATGCCGCAAAAAGGTCACGTAGCCCTGCATACGATCCGTTTCCACAAAGTAGCCCTCAGCCTCAAGAGGGATGGTGACCCCTACTTTTTACATGACTGTTCACCAGTCAGATCCAAGTATAACTTCTAGGACGAGTGTGAACTCCCAGAATAAACCAATGGATTTACTGGATAAAACCATTTTTATCTCACATTATCAAATGCTTAGGCCTTGTACACGAAGAGTTGTTAATTGTGTTAATTTTTTTTTCACAAAAAGATAAAAACAGTGATGAAAGACCTCCTGATTTTACCGGAATTCCACAGATTTTTAAATTTTCATGAAAATTGCTCCGGAAAATTGAGGAAAAAATGCCAAAAATTAATCTGGATATTAGTTGACAACATTGAACGAACATGCGTTTGAGTTCATTGTTTTGCTTTCACGAGCGTAGACATGTTGAGGCACTAAGTAAGAATAAGAGTAAGTAAATAGTAAGAGTAACGCCCCTCCCCTCGCATTCTCTCAAGATGTCGCTTATTTTGTGTGGTCTTGACATTAATTTACGTGTTTATTTCATAAACGCTGTTAACTAAACAAGTCTGCTCCAAAACAACCAGTGCGGAAATGCAAGTTAACCGTACTGAGCATGTACGGAGCAAGTACGAAAGCGCATGTTCAGAACTGCTTTAAATTTTAGTTTTCTATTATAGTTATGTATTATGTTTTTTTAAATTTACAGTTATCTTATATTAATTAATCCAGTAAGTTATTTTAAGACCATCCCTAATCACAACTGCAACTTTATCTGCGAGCAGGACTGACCACACGCGTACATTTTTCAAACGTGAGTGGCTGTGTGTATATATATATCAAAATATTAAAGGCAGCTGATTATACTATTAGTATTACTAGATCTATTTCTAAGATAGTGAGCAATGTGGTCGAGTGTGTCAGTACAACGCGACGTCACAAGTTTGAGACTTAAACATTAATAGTAATTACTACAGATCAACTTCTTTAACATGTTTTTCTGTACGTTGTAGAAATTCTAGGATATATTTTCATGCATATTCTATATCGATACTATAAAATGTATAATGTGGGGAAAAGGACAATTTTAGATGTCTTTTTACTGAATAGTTCACTTAATTGATTTGTCTTGAGATAAGATGGCATATTTTAAGCATATTCTAATGACAAATGTGATTTTGTGCTATCCAGTGATAGGGGAATGGGGGGCAAAAAAATCTGGGTGGCCCTTGGGGAACTTCTGCCCAATTTTTTTTTTGGTCAGAACTTAGAAATTTTACTTTCAATTTTATTTTTTGGTCAGGACTTAGAAATTTTACTTTCAATTTTTGTCTGAATTTTGTACACAGATATTGCCAAAATGCACCACAATCCTCAATTTTTTCAAAATTTTCACGGTGGGTGGAGTGGGGTGGGGGGCTTGCCTCCGGAACCGCCTACTACTCGCATTTGTATTTTCAGGTATTTTCACGAAAGTCCACTTTCATCTCGAATAAAAAAGAAAAAAATAATAATCAGGGATTCAGCACTTTGGGGCAGTCAGGATATTCAACTCCCTCTCTGCTTTTCCCCCATTATTATTATCCCTCCCTGGGTCCCACTACTATTGATGCTAGACCCGAAATTAGGCACTTTAAACACAGAATTCGCCTTGTCCTTACAGAACTGTGAACATTACACACTGATTTCAGCGTTTGTTAAATTAGCCATATTGACTATATTGATTCAATTCTCTATAGTATAAGGCACAATGTACATGTTTTAGACAGACCAGTTTATATATATATATATATATATATATATATATATATATATATATATATATATATATATATTAACTTCTTAGTCTACAATAGCACCGCAGGTCTGAGAGGAATGCTATTTCAGGTATGTTGGAAGTCAGGTATGTGTAACATAACTGACGATAAAGTTACTTAAACTTGAAAAGATATTCAAACCTGTTACCCAGTTCTTTTTTTCTACTCGAGGTGATTCTGCAATGATTAGGGTGGATGAAAAGTTTAATTATCTATTCAGAAATACACTGTCAAACAATGAGCCACACTGGCCTCTCCCGCATGTGGTTCGGAACAGCGTCCATCCGAAAGAATGTGGAAATGTTGGTTTGCTTGTTTTGTGGCTAATCCTACTGCTTTCTGTTTTGATGTCATGCAGTCTCAGACCAATTCTCGCTTTGCTTCGGTGTCGAGATGCATTTGCAAACTCAGTTCAACACTATCACTGAGACAGAGCATGCTTCATTTTCTATAACTTTTTTCATGATTATCTGTGTAATTAGCAGGGATACATCAGTAGATGGGTGGTAGGTGCCCAAAACTGGCCAGAGCATTGGCCTCATGGTTCTGAGGTCTGGGGTTCAAATCTCAACCGTGTCTGTGTGGAGTTTGCATGTTCCCTCTATGCCTGTGTGGGTTTTCTCTGGGCACTCGGTTTCCTTCCACATCTCAAAAACATGCATTCATTGGAGACTCTAAATTGCCCCTAGGAGTAATTCTGAGTGCAACTGTCTCCATGTGCTCTGCGATTGGCTCGCAACCAGTTCAGGGTGTACCTTACCTCCTGCACAAAGATAGGTGGGATAGACTCCAGCACTCCTGCAACCCTTGTGAGGATAAGCAGCTCAGAAAATGGAGAATATGTCAGTTCTGCTTGTATCAAACAGCACTTTTGCTTCAACATTCTTATAATACATACAGTATGATGGTTGACTACGGAATCTTTAGGAGTGAGGAAATTTAATTACTGGACTTGTTGAACAGGTAGCATTATATTACAGGTCTACACTGGAATTCACTGAGCTTATGTTCCATTCTTTTCCACTTGTTTATACCGTAATTCCCAGTCTACAGAGCACACCTGGTTATAAACCTCACCCGGTACATTTGTAAAGGAAATGCATACATAGGCCACAGCCCTGCAAAAGCCGCAAGTGCCCACATTGAAACCGACTAGAAACATGAGATATTTACAAAGGAAGAAGTGAAAACAGAGAGTTTAACACTGACAGCGTGCTAACAGGGCCGGTTAAAAAAAAACGTACTGGTAAAAATCACTGAGACATGGCAGTAACACGCTAGCCCAGAGCGAACAGGGCCGACCGGTAAAAGTCACTTCCTCGGCACATATATTCGATGTCACTCTTACCTTTTCCGTTCAAGTGCCCACTTACGGCTGTTAGAAAAAAATGCACAAATGAGCCGCATCACCTCGTAAACTGCAGGGTTGAAAGCATGTGAAAAACGTCACCTCTTATCGGCCGGAAATTACGGTAGTTGAATTTTGTACATCGTACAACAATGTACATAGTTGAATTTTGAACTGCGGCCATAGAAGTAATGGACCTTTCCGACCTGTCAATCACTCGAACGATAATAGCTAATCAGATAGCCGCATTGTTTTAGCCCCTGGCTTGACAAGCCCCTGCCGACATGTTGTCCCACAAGCAATGTTGGTTGTTAGTAGCGTGTGCTTGGAAAACTTAATGTTACCAAGAAAATGGTCGTCAGATGCGCTTTGGGAACGTGCAATTCAGATGAAAGATATCCTGCTAGGTTACATGTGGCCCGGTTGATTCATTTTCCAAAGCCTAAAACACAGTTGACGCAGTTTCTACGATGGATTAAAGCTTGCGGGAGACCGCACATACAATTAAATGTGGACAATATCAATGAACACAAGGCTGTATGTTCGAAGGTAAGTGAGGGAGAAGTATCTTCTCTGAGTTTGATTGAATTGTTATCAGTGCTTTATACATTGCAGGAGAACAACATCTGTTTGTTAGCGTATCACTGACCTGCTGAATGAAGTGTGTAAAGTTTTATGCTGAAGAGTCGGATTAGTGATACGTAAATGTGCGATGTCATGCAACAGAAATGTCTATTTGCCTGCGCTCTATTACGAGCCAAGTCAAATGTATACACCCACTCACTTCTAAAGACTACAATGATATTATTCGTGATCTTTGCAAGTAAAAAGTACTCACTCTGCTTTACATGTGCAGTACAATTCCACTATTTTATCCTGTTGGATTTCAATATGAAGTTTGTGAGGTGTCAAACTTTTTTGCATTGATCACATTTCGCTGGAACTCTGACATTGCATCTTGATCCATCCAAAATCTTCCTTCCGTGTACATATCCTTGTGTGAAATAGTTGAGACCTCTCTGTAGAATGCTCTTGGACTGACGCATTTGTCAAAAAACATACCGCAATATTATCTGGAATACGCATTGCAGAATCGACTTCAAACCTGTTCTGCTCAGTTGCCATTTTGGAAGCTTGTGGGACATGTCAACTGTAGCTAAGGGGGCGGAGCTTAAGATCGCCAGGTCCATTGGAACATCTGATTATTTGGATTGGTGAGCAAATACTTCGGGGATAAGTTCCAGCGCCCCATGACCCTAATGAGTATGAGCGGTGTGGAAGATAGATAGATAGATAGATAGATAGATAGATAGATAGATAGATAGATAGATAGATAGATAGATAGATAGATAGATAGATAGATAGATAGATAGATAGATAGATAGATAGATATAGATAGATAGATAGATAGATAGATAGATAGATAGATAGATAGATAGATAGGCTATTGTGTGCATTATGTGCAGAATCCCATCCCCCACTTTCTCTCTATTGAGCACAGTTCTCCTATTTTTCTTAAGTCACTCTAGATCAGCTGCCACAGGGTTAGGCAACTGTGATTGGGTGTTTACATGTGGCCAAAGTGGACTTTTCGCAACCCAGATTCATCATTTAGAGCACGTGACCTGTTTTGATTCGCGCTAATGGGAAGAAGAGTGCACAAATCTTCTTAAGTGTACTGCCTCAAACTGAAATAGGGTCACACCTGTGTCTGCCACAGGTGAAAGTGACTCAGATTAAAAAAACAAAAAAACTTTCATGTTGCATGGTTAAAAAATATTACTAATTTGTCCAAATATAGACCTATCTCTGTGTTGCAAGAAACATCGTTTTTATTTGATATAGTGTGGTGGAATGGTGATCAACTGATTAGCACGTCTGCCTCACAGTTCTGAAGAACGGGGTTCAAATCCCAGCCTCATCTTTTTAGAGTGTGTATGTTCTCCTCGTGTCTGCGTGGGCTTTCTCCAGGCAATCCAAATTCTTCCCACATCCCAAAAATATGCGTGGTAAGGTGGTTCGACCGGCACCCCGCCTTTCGTCCAAAGGTAGCTAGGATAGGCTGCAGCACACCTGGGACCTTAGTGATGATAAAGCAAGAAAGAAGATTGATAGATGGAAATGTGCCTCAACTTTTCAGTATGATTTTGAAATAATTTTGGTTGAGTACTGACTTCTTATAATATTAACATCTGTCATGACGATTCATGATTTTGTGTTTTTTACACGTTAATCAATATTGGTGGACCAGGCCTGACACTTAAGATGCGTTGTGTGGGCATTAGCATCAGTGCTGATTTTTTTTTCTATAAAATTCTCCATATGCTGAATTTATCAGATGTTTAGACATATTGTAACGTGTTAAGTCGGTACATTGCTTAACTTACCTTTTTCACTTCTATGTCTTTGTCGTTTGTGCATGAATGATAACAAAGTATACATAATGATCCTGTCACGATCTGTTATTTTTACTTTTTTTGATTAAATTTGGTTTGTCCCATGTTTTGTAATGTTCATGTCTTATCTGCTTGTTCCATGTTTGTCTCCTGTTCTTTTCCGCCCTCTACCTTGTGTCAAGTGATCAGCTCCGTTTAGCAACCCATGTGGTTTACTGATTATAATAGTTATTATCAATAGTGATTATTCTTTTGGAGGCCCCATAGCTCAGTGGTTAGAGCATTGGTTTGGTAAACCAGGGGTCGTGAGTTTGTATACCTCTGGGGCCTCCACTCCCCAAGAGGTGTTGGATCAGGAAGAGCATCGGTGTAAAAGCTGTGCCAAACAAATATGAGTGTTCGTCTGAGATTTCATGCTGTGGCGACCACTTACGGGACAAGCCGAAAGAAACTTATTATCAATAGTGATTATTATTATTATTGGCAGCACGGTGAATGACTGCCTGAGAGTTCTGATGATCCGGGTTCAAATCTGGCCTCGCCTGTGTAGAGTTTGCATGTTTTCCCCGAGCCTGCATGGGTTTTTTTCTTTGAGTGCGCTGGTTGTTCCTACCACATACATTGTAGGATAATTGAGGTATAAATTGCCCGTAGGTGCGAAAGTGAGTGTGAATGCTTGTTTGTTTTTGTGTGCCCTGCGATTGGCTGGTGACCAGTTCAGGGTGTACGCCACCTGTTGCTTGAAGAGAGCCAAGATAGGAACCAGCACACCCGCGACACTGAGGATAAGAGGTTAACAGGATAAATTATTACCATTATTATTGTTGTTGTTGTTATTATACCACCGTTTTTCCCCAAAGGCGACTGGGATAGGCTCCATCTTGCACAGACCCCTCGTAAGGGCAAATGAATGGAATGAAGTTTAATTAATTATACATAACAGAAAACAGTCATGACAAAAAACCCTGAAAAGGATGCTTTTGCCTTTTTTTTTTAGTGGGCTAGCTGTTATCCATTTTAACAGTTAGACTATGTAAATCAAATTTTATTGAACTAGTAGCACACCTTTTAGCAACTTTAGCTTTATTAATCCTTTGACCAGTTTGTGTATTGCTTGTCGTGTTGGCAAGTGGTACTCATATGTGTACTGAAATACTAAGTACTTGTGGGCACCTGGAAAATTTTTGGCCCACTGGCATTTAAAGTCGACCAATTTGTGTTGTTTTCTTTATTCTCGGATTACTGTAGGCATCTGCAGGAGTGATTTTTATTTATTTTTCCCCCCCTTTATATTTGTAAATATAACCAATGTCGTTGGTTACGGATGCACGAAAACCACAATTATGAAAAGTTACATTAAAAGGAACATTCCGTTGGGGAGATTGCTTGTAAAGGGCTACCAAAAGTAGGAGCTCTATTTTTTTTTTTTTTTTGTGGAAGATGTGTTTTCTTTGTTAGGTGCAAAGGTCAAGGAATGTAAGCGGGTTTACGGCTCACTCACACAGGATGCGGCTACATCACTCATGGACAAATGTAAAAGCTAATTCTGAAGTCGTCAGTCGGCTCCAGGCTCAGCTCCTGAAAGTCCAATATCAAGACTGTTATATCCGAAGATTTTATCATATCTTAATTAATTTGTTTTGCTATGGTATTTTATGTTGAATTTGAAATCTGACAATGAAACAGAGTCATTATTTGACCACATGCATGCATGTTGGCCCTTCTTCTTTAGAAAAATATCTATCCCCTTTTTAGCTGACCGGAACACCGGAACACCGAAACCCATGCTGGGTTTTCCTTTATTGGTTTTACATAATGTATTGACATTTTAAACTTTGAATAAATGCCACATGATGGATGAGTCTGTGTTCTTTTTGTTGTTGTAGGAATGGATTATGCTATTTACATGTAAAATGTGATTCTACTTATGAAAAATTCCCATTACGAAAGGACTTCCAGAATGGATTAATTTCATAGGTAGAAATACCACTGCATTCATTCTAAATTCAAAATAGACGAACACTTGTATTTTGTCTGACGTTGACACTCTTAATCACAGAGTGACTCACAAATTGTTGTTCCAAAAGTGAAAGTTGGTCACTGATGGTGTGGTTGTACATTCCTTAATCTGGCTTTGGTGGAGGCGGGCTGGGTTTGGTTCCTACTCATTGACTGTGTGAATGTGAGATCGAATTGTTCTCTGTGGTTACAAGATATGTTCCCTGTGAGTGGCAAACTATGTGATACAGAACGTACCTGGATGTATGGATGGGTTGGCCCTACTGCAAAAACTCACTTTCACCGTATTTACTTTACATTGTAAGAGCTGCATGTAGTATAGGAATAACATTTATGTTTTGTAACATTTGGGGGTGTTTAGGCACATACAGCACAGTACAAACAATACAAACCCCACTCATCAATTTAACATTTTACCTATAAAATAAATGTAGCTACTAATAACTATTGCTACGAACATCCATCCATCCATCCATCCATCCATCCATCCATCATCCATCCATCCATCCATCCATCCATCCATCCATCCATCCATCCATCCATCCATCCATCCATCCATCCATCCATCCATCCATCCATCCATCCATCCATCCATCCATCCATCCATCCATCCATCCATTTTCTTTGACACTTATCCTCACAAGGATAGCGGGAGTGCTGGAGCCTATCCCAGCTGTCAACAGGCAGGAGGCAGGGTACACCCTGAACTAGTTGCCAGCCAATCGCAGGTCACAAAAAGACACACCCGCACTCTCAATCATACCTCGGGGCATTTTAGAGTGTCCAAGTAATGCTGCATGTTTTTTTGGGATGTGGGAGGAAACCGGCGTGCCGGACAAAACCCACGCAGGCACGGGGAGATCATGCAAACTCCACACAGGGAGCGCCGGGATTGAAACGAGGTCCACAGAACTGTGAGGCCAACGCTTTCCAGCTGCTCCACCGTGCCATGCTATGAACAAATGGTTCCTAAATCAAACCAGATTATGAGCACTATACAGTACTGAAAATGAGCAAATGTGTTTTATTTATTCTGCTTTTCTTTACTTCCATCACCAACTTGATTTACTGCACATTGCTTCTGCAGATGTACGCACAAGATGCTCGCCAAAAGATCCATATAGTCTGTTTAAAAACAAAAAAATGAAAGCTTGGTCCTGCTGAAGAAGGCTTGGTCTCACAGTTATCTTACTTGAGGAGATTTAAGAGGGAGCAAGGGAGAATGTTGATCAAACACACTGTGAAGCTAGTGGAGCTTGGTGGTCAGTACGCTAAGTACCAAACAAACTACCTGGAAAATCAGCACTTTGGTCCGGTCAGCGATGATTAATGGACCAACCACGAGCCCAAAACAGAACCGGACAGAATTCTATGTGTGGCCAAGCTATGATGAGGGCTCAACCTTAAAGGTCAAGTGTCATGAAATGGATTATTTTTAGTATGTTATTAATGAAAAAACGGCGGCCAGTACGAACCCATCCATTTTTTCACCACAAAACATGATTTTGACATATATGCCTTTTTGTAACCCCCACCATGAAAATCCCCTCGAGGGATTTTTTTTCGAGAAGAAGCAGGAAGTGACCTACAGGGCAGTGGACTCATTTCTTTCCATTAGTTTTACCTGCGGGTAGATGGCTTGTTTTCCTTCGTGTTAGCCAAAATGCCAGCTCATTGCATTGCTGGATATTGCTCGAACGCTCGGGAGGATGGATTTGCTCTTCATACTTTTCCAAAATTTCGGTTTGGCGTGAAAAATGGATTGTACAGGTGCAAAGGACGAGAACTTCGTGGGATCCAAATCACTGGGAGGTGTGTATACAGCTACTAAAAAAAAAATAGTTGAGGGGGGCATAATCCATAAATCAGGGGTGCTAAATGTGTCAATGCGCGCATCGGAAGGCTTCTGTGCAGCAGCTGCTGAAGGACGGTCTCCGCAGGCCTTGTGAATTGCCACCGGCTTTGTCAACAAGCCTGAGCCGGGGTGGCTCATCTCCGCCGTGGCAGACAATATGGCAACCACTTGGATGTCGAATGACACTTTCGCATGGATGACGCACTCTCCGCTCATACGTATTTTTTCATGTAGACATTGAAGTGAAGAATATTATATGTATTTTTCATTTCAATATCTACTTTAAAATGTTTATAGAGATGACACTTGACCTTTAAACTCAGCCACTTGAAACCAAAGACAAAAATGTGCTCTCTTACTGGTTCAATATATTTTAGTTTTCAAATAAACGACTTTTTCTTGGTTGGACTTTTTGGTGGGGTAATTTATGATGAATAAGCATTTAAGCCTTATTTCTTATGTGCTCGTTTATGGCCTTCCAAATCGTGATTGGGGATATAGACCCGGAGTCCGATCACTAGTAATGACCAATACCAAGCAAACAAATGAATGTGGCAGTTTGAAAATGGTCAATCTAGTTAACATATGGCTACATTTACAGAACCTTTCGCAATAGGTTCTGGTCAACAATACCGAATTGGGTGAGCAAATAAACTCAAATCAACAATGTATTGTTTTTAATCAATAACTGCAAGGTCTGCAATTACTATCAGCCATGTCTTTTTGTATTCAACCCAGGGGACCATTGAAGTTGTTTTCTCCCTGTGGGCTGCACCCTGAGCCACATCTGGAGAGGTCACGCAACAAGGACAAAGCAGCTGATTGTACTCAACAGGGGGACGCATCATGATCCGATGAGACGCCCTCCCTGAAGGACCGTTCATGGCAGATCTTGTATCCTTCACCTCATACCCCACAATGATCCTGAAGCAGCTACAAAACACATTTTGAAAGCCCTTCTTTTTTCTTTTGTTCAGGCTGGTTAATATTGCTCCCCTACAGTTTACTGCACACTCACAAATTGCAATAATAATGCATACTCACATTAAATGCATTCGTCTCGACTGTAAACACACTTAGATTACATTATTCACTCCTATACTGTATCTATGGTAACAAAGTACATTGGTCACATAATACTATAAAATGTGAGTGAGTGAGTGAGTGAGTGAGTGAGTGAGTGAGTGAGTGAGTGAGTGAGCGAGTGAATTGCAATTATTATAATTGCATTACTCACATTTATATTCAAGTGTTTTTTCATACAAAATATACTATGTATTTTGTATTACCTAACCATAAGTTTGGAACCTCCCGGACCCGCCTGTGTGGAGTTTGCTTGTGTTCCCCGTGCCTGTGTGGGTTTCCTCCAGGGACTCCGGTTTCCTCCCACATTCCAAAAACATGGAACATTAGTTGGACACTCTAAATTGCCCCTAGGTGTGATTGTGAGTGCGGCTGTTTGTCTCTATGTCCCTACAATTGGCTGGCAACCAGTTCAGGGTGTCCCCTGCCTCCTGCCTGTTGCAGCTGGGAAAGGCTCTGGCACTCCCCGTGACCCTCATGAGGATACGCGGTGAAGAAAATGGATGGATGGAAGTTTGGAACCTTTGTGAAAATGTTGATCATGAGGTAGACGTGTGCCAATGTTGTTGCGAGGACATTGACAAAACAGTTCTCGATTTGGAATTTCATCCAATGTCAGTACAAATGTAATGAGTCAATGGACCATAACAAACACATGGAAAAATGTGTTATGGCCGATCAAACCAAGGATGAACTTTGTGGTCATGATTGCAGTTATAAGAGGATGTGCAACCACATTTTTTCAGTTGTTTCCTTCTCCTCTCGAAAATATTTAATCCTACTTTTTTCCACGGAGTTGTTAAGGTTACAGGTTACATACAGTAAATGGTGGAAAATCTTTTGAAAGGATAGGATGTCACAAAAACCTGACATTTGAACATGGGTGTTTCATCCATTGTATATGTGTAAGTAATTTATGTGGATGCTTTTGTGTATACAATGAGCTTATCCTGTATTTGTGTACCGTATACTTTTTCAATGGACCACTTTGTTACTTTATCGGTGTGAGGAATTTAAACCCTGGGGGTCATCCCTATAAACATTCTAAAATTGATATTGTAATAAAAAATACATATAACAGTATTCACTTCAATGTCTATACGAAAAAAAAAAGTGAGCGGAGAGCACGTCAGCCATGCACAACATTGCAGAATTGAGTGTCCCTCGACATCCAAGTGGTCGCCATATTAGTCGCGTCATCTGTCCTTGACGTCATAGTCACTTCCGCCGTTGAAAACGTGTAGTGCCTGCTACTAAGGAAGCCGAACAACAGAGATATTCGCATTTTTCCAATGCCCCTTCTGACACCGAAGTTCTTTTCGAAAAGGACAGCACCACCTCACCGAGTGAAGTTGCCGGGGCGATATTACACTATTGTTTCAAGCCATATTCAGATCATATCCGATCCACTCCCGCGGCGGAGATGAGCCATTGAGGCTCATCGCAGCCGGCCGGTGTGGCTTATGACAGAGCCGAGCGGTGCTGCTTTAGTCACAGTCGAGCCGGGGCGCTTTATGCAGGCACAAGACTGAGTATCGCATTCTCGGCTGGGTTCTTCAGAGCCGCCCCCGTCGCAAAGCCCGACGCGTAGCCTTCGCAGAAGCTGTGACCACCGAACGCAGCGCCTCAGCTGGTGTCGCTGAGTTTCGGCGCCAGTGGTGGAATATAAGGAGGAGGTGGAGCAGAGCTATGTTTCTTTTAGGGGTATGTTCAAAGTCGCCGCAGTACTCGACGAACACTATCGAGACATTGTTGGCTGTGCGACGCGCACATCGACACATTTCATACGCGGATCTTTTGTTACGTTATGAGACTGACCGATTACGTGGTCCGCCCCACACTATTATTTTTTTTTAGTAACTGTATGCGCACATCAACACATTTCATATGCGGATCTTTTGCTACGTTATGAGAGAGACCGATTACGTGGTCCGCCCCAAACTATTTTTTTTTTCCTTTGGAGCTGTATAAACACCTACCCGTTATTTGGAACACACGAAGCTCTCGTCCTCTGCACCCATGCAATCCATTTTTCACAACGAACAGGGTCTCTTTCAAACTTATGAAGGGTAAGTCCATTCTCTCGAGTGTTCAAGCAATGTCCAGCAATGCAATGAGCCGGCATTTTGGCTAACACGAAGGAACAACGAGCTACATTCCCGGAGGTAAAACTAATGAAAACAAACGAGTCCACTAGGAGGCGCCTCTGTCCTGTACGTCACTTCCTGCTTCCTCTCAAAAGCAAATCCCTCGAGAGGATTTTCATGGCGGGAGTTACAATAAACTGTATACGTCAAAATCATGTTTTGTGGTGAAAAAACACATGGGACCATATTGGCTGTGGGGTTTTCATTAATAATATACCAAAAATCATCCGTTTGACGAAACTTGCACTTTAATGTATGTGTATGCATGCGTGCTTCTCATCTCCTATTTGAACTTTACCATTCTTTTGTTTATTTTCTTTTATCTACCACAAGGACTGCACAAGAATATACAAAGCCAGAATCTGGCACAGAGAATGTTCTACCCTTGAATTGATATTTTCTGAGGATAAATGGTACAGAAAATGGATGGATTTAGATTTGACAAGTAATTTTTCAATTACCGTATTTTCCGCACTATAAGGCGCACCTACAAGCCTTTAATTTTCTCAAACGCTGACGGTGCGCCTTATAATCCGGTGCGCATTATATATGGATCATTATAGAGCCTTTAGTGCAGCTCCATGGAATGGATCCATAATGTTACCCCAGCCTCTACTGTAGCATCTATTCTATGCGCCTTATAATGCGGTGTGCCTTATACATGAAAACAGTTTTAAAATAGGCCATTCATGGAAGGTGCGCCTTATAATGCAGTGCGGGAAATACGGTCTACTCTTTAGTATATTTTGAAGTTGACAAATATTGTAAATGTGCAAAAAAGTCACTCCCCCAAAATAATATTCACAGTATTTTTTCAAAATTTTGTTGGATGATTAAAGTGCCAAATGTATTATTATTATTTATTGTATTATTATTATTTCAAGCGTGAGCTACTGATAGCATGTTTGCAAAAGCTTAAGGGCCATCCTATTTTTTTTTTCAAACTTGTCAGAGGTCTGTGCTTTATTGAAGGCCGTGTAGTAGTTACTGGTAACGCGTGAGGCAAAAATTGTTCAAAGTGCACACAACAAACCACTGACATTTTCGATCTGGCCTTGCAATGGCATTGACTGAGACACCGTTCTGCTGTTTTCAAGCAATCACCATAATTTTGAAGTTCTCCAGTAAATTGCTTCAGAGTACTGGGCCACAATACTGACGATTGAAAGCACACTTATGATGTGCAGTCCTTTAGTCCTCTAAATTGTAGCAGCCTCTAAGTCAGAGCTTGGTGAGCATGGTGGATTTGTGCCCCACAGACATGTTCATATGTGCAGAAGACATTAGGAACAGCATGACCAAACTGCTGACAAAAAGCATCAAATTGTTCATCAGTCATCATTGTGGCCCCTGAATTGATCCAGTTTTATTTGCAACTTCAGTCTCTTGACTTTCCTGTCTCCGTCACTGCGCAGAGAACATCACCGCGACTGGGTGAGAGGAAATTGTCCTCCCACTCATGCCACTGTTACATGTTGCTGCCACTTAAGGTTTTGAAACAGGTGTTTATGGCTAAGGCGGGAAAGACTGCAAAAAGCCTTGGTTTCAAGGTTTGATGAAAGAAGGAGTGATTATTGTGTGCTTTTTGATGAACCAGTTGCATGAGCACTGCATTTTCATTTTATGTTCCTAGATCAGAAAAACAAAACCTCATTCAAACAGTTTGCCGATTGTCCAAACTGATGATTCATAATTTGGTGGTCTTTTTTTAATGCTCAATTTATGTCTAACCTTTCCTTTACAAATGAATACATTTTGTGCTACTTTGGGGTAAAAATAAAAAATGTATATCAGGTGATTAAAAATATAATGGACATCATAATATACAGTATATACCATATAATGAATAGAAAAACAAAGCCCCAGCTAAACATCTCTGTACATTAAATATATTAATATCTTTAGGCTTTTTTTTCCAAAGATCCGCAACAAAACAGGAATGATTTTAAAAACTTAATGGCAATTGATTTATTATTGTACTTTCCCAGTTTTTGTTCTTCTAAAGCCAATTATTCCTTCCTCCTTCCTTTTTTTGGTGAGGGGTGGAGGGATGTGGCATTTCTAATATGGAAAGAACACTATGCATTTATTACTTTGTTGCAGTTAAACACACTGTTCGTTGGGCTGAAAATTAGAACTTTTAGCTGTAATAGAATATATTGTGTTGACGCACTTTCAAGTGTATTTAAGGTTCTGTAATTTCCTATTAATTGACAATGACGGTAAGGTAATCCTTACTATGCTCCTTGCCCTCACATCCCAAGTGGATGCAAGGCATGAATGAGTCCTGTTGCTAGGATACAGAATATGGCTGTTCAAACATTTTATGAAAAAAAAAAGTCCCATCAACCAAGTCCAACAAGTATCCTAGATTGACATACTGTAGCAACCATTTATTAGGATCTCACTCAAAACATTAAGGACCAATTGTCCAGTATATGTACCGCCTTACTATTCACCACCAAGTTTCATTTCTGGTTCGATGGTCATCACATTTTTCTTCATTGCAATCACTGTTAACCTTCTGTGGTGGCATTAAGCACTCAAACACCCCCCCCCCCACACACACACACACTGACACATTCGCACAAGCAATAAAGTCAAAAGAAAAGGCAAGACAACTTAATCCTTCAGTTGCTGGAGTCTCTTAGAGTAGCTTTGTTTTATTTTCTCATATTTCAAAATCTAATGTTACCTTTGCATTTCAAGGTTCCACTGGATTTAAATTCTGTGAGCCGTCCCACCGCCCCAACTAACCCAGTACCCCTTACATTTTAAAGACAGGCGTACAAAACATCTAAAAAAAACTTATTGGTGGGTGATCAAATTCTGAGGCCTACCTTTGCTGACGTTGAAATGCTGCAAACATTTCTGCCTTATAATAGAGCCTCGATGAAAACGGGAAAATGTTTCATGGTGGCTGACGTCGACGCTGAAACCACAGTTACAAATCACACAAAAAGCGTGACTGTGCGCCATCTTGCGCTTTAGAAAATTACATTTGCTGACCCATTTTTCTAAATATTTACAGGATCTCTCTTTTTTTGGGGGGCAGGTGTAACTCCTTCATAGCATCTATCCTTCATCTCCATCCATCCATCGTGGCAGTTGTCATGATGCTAGCAACAGAGTTTGGAGAGACAGAGTAGTGTTTTTTATTTATTATTACACTACGAAAGATTTCCAGGACAATCCTAAACTGGGAGGCAAACACGGGACACTTGACACCCATAAAACAAGAACCACTGTTTGGACCAGGACCCACAGCTCTTTACAAATGAGCTTTGTACAGTGTATATTTCATATAATTTATCATTTAGATTCAAATGGCCCAAGCAATTTTGATATTGAGGACCAATAGGCAAGGTCAGGAACTCTGCATGTTGAATTTGTCCGATAACTCAATTTGAACAGCGTTCATTCTCTCAAACAACATGCAATGTGCTGCTGCCAAGTGCTTGAAGTTCACAGCATCAATCAACAGCGCCAATGACCCCAAAACCCAACACCATAATTGCCTTCAGGATTAAAATGGATTGGAGCCTCCACTGAAATCCTGCACAAATTCGCTTGTACTTGATATCACCTGAAAGTTTCCAAAATGTAGACTGTAATTAGTGATGCGATGTACTGCACAAATGTGAATATATGCTAATTTCCGCATGTTGCTAGTATACAATTGATGATGCGGCTGTCAGTTTCCTCTGCTGTGAACATTACGGTGACGTTCTTTTCCACGTGTATTCAATAATGAATCGAGCCTCTACTGAGAGATGGGATCATTTACGGTCCTGTATTGTCTCAAGCAAGCAATAGATGTGATTACATCAGACATTAGATTGCATAACATTAGATTACAGTTGGTCCCTATTATGAATACAGAGAAGGTCAAATGACTCACTAGATTGCCTGTAATATGATTACAGTTGAGTCAATGGAGGATAAGCATCCATGCAAGCAAAATGATTTTATCAACAGTGTGTCATAGAAGCAGCGAGTTGTTGCACGGAAAGCCAATTTAAAAGATGCACTGTGAAAACAAGCTGCATCACAAGGCACACCCATTTGCATATTTATGACACAAAGAGCCATTCAAATATTCCTCACACATTAATTGGGCTCGTGCCTTGCCGGCCATAAATAGAAGACACAGATTACATGCAGCATGTTCCACCCAGTCATTAGCTATTGTTTACTTCCCTCCCACGCTCACATGTATTGTTTCTTTATTTCGTCTGTCTTGCAGCACTGCTCAATCGTGCAACTTGCTGTCGAGATTGTTCACCGTGCTCTCACTTGGAGTCATGCGCTGTGAAACTCTCGTGATGCAGTCAACCTCCATTGTGTGCACTTATTACAGATAGGCTTTTAACCCCTGCCCTCAATTTATACTTTTCTGTGGATGCCTCTGCAATGAGAGAAAGAAACAACAGAGCCATCTCCATCTCCACCCCTTCCCTCAGACAATTATCATCTTTTGGACCGCCTCTTTTATTGACATTTCCATCAGCCAGGAGGATGAATAGATCCTTCTACTGGGACCCAAAAATAAAGCGAAAAAAAAAACCGTACTTGTTAGTCAAAATGTTCCAGATTTTCTGGTTCTTCAGTTCTTCCTGTAAATGTCAGCAAGATAGTGGATACATTCTGATTTCAGTCCCCTTTGTGGTGTGTTTGAATCCAAAAATATTTGCTGTACTGCGGCGGCTGGATTTCAAGCACACGGGCCCACGTTAGGATCTCTCATGTTCAACGTTGTTCACAGAGAATGGAAGATGTGCAATGTGGGTGCTGTGTCCAGCCAGTTGTCTTCCGGCCAGGACGTCTGTGAACGCAGCACGATGAATACATTTGCATCAAAGGCTGTCTGGCAGACTTAACCGGCTGGGCTTTTCTGACCGGTCTATGGATCAAACAGCACACATTGGTCATTGTTTCATTCTACCATGCTCTGACTGCAAATATAAAAAAAATTGAGCTTGTCTCTGGCTGCTGTCTTTTGAAGCAGCAGGAAACAATCCTTGCGCTCAAGCTTCCTTTATAGGTGAGTAGCAACGTTTACATTAAAAAACAGTTTGCAGGTGTCTTAACATCAGTGATATTTTGTCAAAACATTCCGAGGATAAAATGTCATAGCACCCTTGACAAACCCTATCGGACTGTTGGAGAGTGCTCTCCTCCCACATTCTACTCTTAGTGACCCTTGTGGCCCTTCTTTTCACTGTGTGTGTATAAATATAAATACACACACACACCTTTTCCCCCAACCCACATGCTGGGGGATTAAGTACTACAATTTTGTGTGATATTTGATAAAATATTTCCATTAACATTTTTGCCAATGTTAGTAACTATATGCAGTCTACAGTCCTAATGTGAAACAATAGACAATTAGCTAAACCGTATATTGGGCTGCTACCTGCTACAACAACCGCAATAGGTTGATATTTGTTTCTATTTGATTCCTAAAAGATCTGCTGTCGGGATTTAAAAAATAAAAGTCACTCAGAGAAACCTTTACTTAACCTTTGTTGTTATGTAATCTTCCATTTTGTTGTGATTTGTGTTTGTCTCTTCTTATCATGAAGTCAAATGTTGAAAGTGTTGTTTTCCATCTAACTGTTTAACGACTCCAATCCATTATTTGATGGTTTGGCGTTGCTACAGGACATCAAGGTATTCAACTTGTCGCTGTGTTCTTTCTTGCAGTATTTCTGGGAGTTTATCAAAGATAAGATTCTTACTACAATGTTATTTTATTTAGGAGTCAGGACAATCCTGCAGCAGCTAAACACATATACAGTATTGTCTTCAGAGTATTTATTCAGCGTTCCGATGAGACTGTACTTTGCAAGTGGCGGCTTGCCCGCAATTGTCACGACCCATCGTAATGGAGGTAGGACCCAAATGCAGGAGTACACGGGAGACGCAGAGGTAATTCAGGAAAAACGTTTATTGTTCCAAGGTCGGGGATCGGGCAGGCAGTCAGGTGCAGCAGCGGTAGTCAGGACGTCGGGCGTGGAGAGCAGGTCAGCGGGCAGGCAGGTGTCGGTACATGGGAGATCGATCAAAGCAGGCAGGAGTATCAAAGGAATCAGGCTTACGGGGTTGGTCGGAGGACAGGCGGAGGTCGGTACACACGGGAATACGATCAGAGATACGGGGGCATGAACCACAATGATCTGGCGCCGGACCAGTCGTACGCATGATCCTATATACACCGTGGCCAATCAGCTAGCATGAGGCGCCGGTGTGTGCCTCCCAATCAGCGCGACCGTGCGGGCACCCGCGCATCCAGGGCTGGACCCGCAGGATCATGACAGCAATAACGATTTAATTTGACTTGTAAGGGGAGTGTGAGCAGAGTTTTTGGCTGGCCTTGAGATCTTACTGCAGGAACACTGTGAGGATACCACCACACAGGAGCCAGGAAAGAAAAATACCTTCTCTTCTTCAGTTCTTCAGTTTCAGCAGACTCACTTGATTCAGATGAGGAATCACAGTTTAGCGGGGGATATGAATTTATACAGAGCAGAATCCACCACGCGCCAAACAGCCTCATTCCAGTGGTGATCCAGTCGAGCAAGGGACTTATCCACATCTGACTGTCTTGGCCCGCAAGTATCCGACTAGCCCTGCCACTTCTGTTCCATGTGAGGGGCTGTTCTCACTTGCAGGTCACATCGTTACAAAGAAGAGAGCTGTCTTGGTAATGTGTGCTTGCTAGTTAGTCTGAGAAACTAGTCGAACGAGGGGGAGAGGAAGTAATCATGGAGGTATTGTCAGCCCAAGGGGTAGGTGTTTTTTCCACTAAAATGTTCAAGATATTATGGTCTTATGTACAGAATCATGTTTGCTAAGGGAGCTTGGAGTTCAGATACATAGATAAAAAGATAGAGTAAAAAGAGCAAGTGAGTGAGAAAATAGAGAGAGACAGAGAGATAGAGAGACAGAGAGAGAGATATTGGAACCTCAATAAAACACTGCCTGATATAATGAATACAATGTCAGTTAAGATGTCGTTAAAGTCTACCAGTTCCAGAACTGAGCACTGTTGTTTACTGGCGCTTTGGCGTATATGCAGCCTGAGAATGGGAGTGACATTTCACATATAATATGACAAGCTACAATTCCAAAATGATGTGCTTCCCATGCCGATGTGGTGGCCATTTTGAATGTCACGCATTGATGTGGCAGGCATGTCATGATACTTCTATCCATTTTCTCTTGTGCACAGAGCACTCGGCAGAGATAGTGGTATTGCTGCAGCATTAATTGGGGAACACAATATAAGTGCCTGGAGTCTGGAATTATTCTTTTTTTTTTTTGTCAGAGCTGTTTGCCTTTGACAATGGATTTGGAACTAGGAAGCACACTAACTTCCCATTGTTCTTGAAAGTGACTCACTCATGTTGAGTAGTGTAAGCAGGGCCTCTCAAATATACAATACTTCAATAAGAGGTGGCTAACCTGAGTTCTTTCCTCAATCTATATTAGGAACTAATTAAGTAACTTGATGGTAATTACTCTAAACTTCTATTACAACTTCACTCTTTACTTCTTCACTCAGTCCCTCTCAAAATGTCCCTGAAATATTTCCTCTTATGAGTTAAGGTTATCCTAATTTAAATAACCAAGGTACCAAATAAAGTCCCCACTTTTTTAACTGTCTTGCAGATAGTCAAAACTCAGACCTGGTTATGTAACAAAAAGTGTGAACATTGAATAACAAAATAAAGGATTGAAAATCAAATCTGTTTAGAAAACAAAGTAAACGTAACAGGTACACAATACACACATGAGCTAAGCTAACCTAATTTCAAGGGCCACTGTCATGAAATGCATGATTTTTGGTATATTATTAATGCAAAAGCAGAGAGCCCCCATAGCTCAGTGGTTAGAGCACTGGTTTGGTAAACCAGGGGTTACGGGTTCGTATCCCACTGGGGCCTCCACTCCCTGAGAAGGGTTGTTTCACGAAGGGCATCTGGTGTAAAAAAATTGTGTCAAACATATATATGCATTCATCTGAGATGATACGCTGTGGCGACCCCAAAAGGGCCAAGCCGAAAGGAAAACAACACCAACGTTAAAGAAAAAATGGTAGCAGACATGGACACGTGTTTTTTCACCACAAAACATGATTTTGACGTATATGGCTTTTTGTAACTCCCCCCATGAAAATCCTCTTGAGGGATTTGTTTTGGAGAAGAAGCAGAACGTGACGTACATGGCAGGACCGCCCTCAAGTAGACTCATTTGTTTCTATTAGTTTTATCTTCGGGAAGGTAGCTCGTTGTTCCTTCGTGTTAGCCAAAATGCTGCTTCGTTGCATTGCTGGACATTGCTTGGGCATTCGGGAGGATGGATTTACCCTTCATAAGTTTGCAAGAGACCCGCTTCGTCATGAAAAATGGATTGCACGGATGCAGAGGACGAGAGCTTCGTGGGTTCCAAATGACAGGTAGGTGTGTATACAGGTACTAAAAAAAAAACAATAGTTGGGGGGGTGGGGGGACACGGTGTTGGTGTTGTTCATCCATCGGCGTTTTTCATTGCCGTCGTGGAAGTGGATTGGGCGGGGAGGTGGTTTGGCCGTGTGGAGAAAAGAGCCCCCCACGGGTCCTCCTGAGTAAGCTACATACTGTCATACATACTTTCGAAAGTCTGTTGTTAGTTGGAAGTGATCCGGATATCAAATAAAAAAAAATAATAGTTTGGGGCAGACCACGTAATCGGTCTTTCATAATGTAACAAAAGATCCGTGTACGTATGAAAGGCGTGCTAAATGTGTCAATGTGCGCGTCAGACGGTGTAGTCTCTGAAGAATGCTGCTGATATTGCTGCTCTCAGCCGTGTGCAACGACAACGCCGTTAAGCTCCCTGGCTCAGCGGCGTTGTTCATCACGGACAGCGGCTATGAACAACACCATCCTGGCTCATTTTCGGCACCTAGGTGGCTTATCATGGCGCCGAGCCGGGCCGCTTTACGGCATTGTTCATAGCCGCTGCCGTCCGCAAAGAACAACACCGCTGAGCCGGGCCACTTTATGGCATTGTTCATAGCCACCGCCGTCCGCGATGAACAACACCGCTGAGCTGGAGCGCTTTACAGCATTGTCATCGCACCCGCCTGAGTGCGGCATTATCGGCTGTGTTGTTCAGACCGCGATGGCTCTTCTCCGCTGCGGAAGTGGATCGGTCGCGGAGGCGATTTGACCATGATCGCATGTCATCTGAATATGGTTCGAAACAATAGGGTAATATTGCCCCGGTAACTTTACTCTGTTGTGTGATGTTCTCTTCTTCGAAAAGTGCTTCCGTGTCAGAAGGGGCGTGTTCGTCCCCCATAGTAAGGTCCACCACGTGTTTTCAATGGCGAATGTCCAGGGTGACGTCACGGACAGGGGATGCAGCCAATATGCCAAACACTTGGATGTCGTGGAATGACACTTCCACACCTTTACGCATGGATGACGCGCTCTCCGTTCATATTTATTTTTTCGTACAGACATTGAAGTGAATAATGTTATATGTATTTTTCATTACAATCTCTATTTTAGAATGTTTATAGGGATGACACTTGACCTTTAATGCCCGATATAAATATGAAGATAGCCAGAAAAAATCCAAACCCCAATGTCCCTGCAGTGTTTCAAACGGCAGGTATGAAGAAAGTCGAGGGTTGTGTCCAATTGTCCAGCCTCATCCAAGTCCTGACAGTCCGATCCGTTGCAAAGGTTTTGTCCTCGTTGTCGTCTTCTTCCTCGTGGTCCAACACAGGCCTCGCTAGCTTGTGTTAACTTGTTGCTAGCATCCTAGCAAAGTTCAATGTATCCATTTAGCCTGTGTATTAGCGGCTAACTCCACCATGTTCCGGTGTGATTTGAGTAGTCCACTCAAACGACACACTATCACAATTGAACTGTCAACAATCATTGTTGTACACGATCAATGTTAATACATGTCTGCCTTTAACTTTTCTTTTATTCAAACAACCACTAATACTTGGCAGTTTGTCCCGCTTTCTTTCTCTCTTCTCTAGTCTCCCATCAACACATCACTTCCAGTCCTTCTCAAACACAGGTTACAACAATAAAATGACAAACCAAAGTATTTATTTTCACAAATTAATAAAACATTAAAATACAAATCCCTCCAAAGGAAAATAAATTCAACACACTAACAAATATTCCACCACCAGAAAACTTATAACCTAATTGCTACTCTATTTATTTTAACGTTATTGTCATGATCCTGCCACTCCTGCCCGGGCCACGCGGGTGCCCGCGCGGCCGCGCTAATTGGGAGGCACACACTTGCGCCTCTTGCGAGCTGATTATCCTCTGTGTATATATAGGACCCCGATGACGACTGGTTCTTGGCCAGATCGTTGAGGTTCATGTCCCGATCTAGCACTCTCGTATCCCTGATCGTCTACCCGTGTGTACCGACCTTCGCCTGTTCTCCGACCGACCCCGTAAACCTGACTCCTTTGACACTTCTGCCTGCTTTGATCGTACACCCGTGACCGACTCCTGCCTGCCCGCTCACCTGCTCTCTTCGCCCGACCTCCCAACTACCGCTGCTGCACCTGACTGCCTGCCCGATCCCCGACAATTGAATAATAAACGTTTTTCCCTGAACTACCTTGCATCTCCCGAGTCCGATGGGTCGTGACAGATAGGATTTTTTTAACTGGGTTACATATACGTCAAAAATGTCATCATGACCTAGTATACTAGCGTGGTAAATGTGGATAAAATGTGAAACTTTCCATCCATCCATCCATCCATCCATCCATCCATCCATTTTCTTTACCCCTTATCCTCACGAGGGTCGCGGGGAGTCCTGGAGCCTATCGCAGCTGTCAACGGGCAGGAGGCGGGGTACACCCTGAACTGGTTGCCAGCTAATTGCAGGGCTCATAGAGACAAACAGCCACCCTCAACAATCACACCTAGGGGCAATCTAGAGTGTCCAATTAATGTTGCATGTTTTTGGGATGTGGGAGGAAACCAGAGTGCCCGGAGGAAACCCACGTGGGCACGGGGAGAACATGCAAACTCCACACCGGGATCGAATCTGGGTCCTCAGAACTGTGAAGTCATCGCTTTACCAGCTGATTCACCGTGCCACCATGTGAAACTTTCATCTAAGTTTTTTTTTTTTAAATAATAATTTTACTGGCAGTTTTGGGCCAGGAAAAAAAATAGAAACTTTTGTACTGTAGACTTTAGGCGAAAAAAAAAGTGCTTTTATGTAATTGATGATCAGCTACGGATGACCCCACACCTCTATTATTCCATTGTATCAAGGTTGCACTGTATACATCATCACGATGAAAAGTTAAAATGGTTATATAAAGTTAATTTGGATTTAAAAATATACTTAAAACAGAACATCTGAAAGAGTGGGACACAGGTTTGTTTGTCTATCTGCAAGGACTTATATTGATGTGTGCTTTACAGACACCATCTGGGGAAAAATGTATTCCAGAAAAGAAAAAGTGGGACATCAGATGTGATCGCGACAGTAAAGTGCACAAAGATGGGCTTAGCTGTGTATAGTAAGTAGCGACAGTGACTCACTTGGACAGAATATCAAAAGAATTTCCCTAAAGTAAACTATAGTCGCAGGCTTTCCTTTCCTTTCCCATTCTGCACATCAATAGCTGCGGCTGCACGTTCATCTGTGCATGTACAATGAAACATTTATCCCTGATTCAGGTGGACCCTGGGAAAACAACGCTTTGATGGTTCGTAAAAATGCATCAGAAGATGTGGTCCAAAACAAAAATCAAGAAGCCAAACAAGACAAGATGATACAAGCTGGCTCACCATTGGTTAATCCCTCTCTCGCTCTCTGAATGCCAGTCAGTTATATGAATCCCAATTCCAATGAAGTTAGAAAATTCCACGGATGAACAGGTTACTGAAAACAACTGAGTGTCACGATTAAGGATAAATGGAACAGTTCTGGAAAGACCTAGTTGTTCGCATGTCAGGATGGGGTGGGTTTCATCACTTTGTGAACAATAGGTTTATAATAAGAACGGTTCTCAACGTGCAATTGCAATCAATTCATTGGCCAGCTGCCACCGAATACAAATACAAATCAAAGGTCGATTTATCCTCGCGGAACATATTGTTTGAGTTCCAACAGTATGTCTAACGTGTAATCTGTCACAGATGTAGCTTTGCTTGGTTTCTCCCTTGCTAAAGACAAACTCTTAATGAGACATCCTTCTTTCCCTTTCTCCTGATTCACATTTAATGTGAGATTTGATGGCGGCGCCAGCGTGACAGGTGCCAATCCCCCTCTTTTCCTGGAAAAACAGAGCGTCGCAGAGCGCGGGCTATGGTGATTTAATTGGAATAATGTATGAAATGAGTCAGACGCAGGCGGGGAGTGTTAACTCTCAGCTGTGCCAGCTTCGACAGAGATCAATGCACCTAACCTCAATTCAAGAAAACATTCTTTAATGGATCCCCACGGGACCGCCACACAGTCTCTTCTTTCCTCTTATTTATTTATTTCAATCCTTTCTCATTTTGACTGTGGCGCATACTTTTTAATTACCCGCCGGAGGATTAGCAGGCCAGCGGGGTAGGATGCTTTTTTTTTCTTCATCCTGTCATAGTGAACAATCCAGTTTTACCGTGTTCCTTTCATTTGTCGTCCGTCCCGTCCTCTTCTGCAAGGGACGTAAATTCATGTCCGTCACCCACAGGGTTCCACTTTTGGAATCCCTGCTGTGTTTGCCCTTTAACCTTTATCACATGTTGCTTGAATGTTCATTTTCTTCACCAATATTCCCACTGACATGCACCACACAGAAATAAATGCCACGTTTGATGCCACAATTGTAGCAGATTGCTCAGAAATCAACATTCCTTGTTCTTTCTTAAAAAGCTGTTTTTAGGTCGCCATAGTCAGTATGTTTGAGACAAAACACAAATTAGATATAATGTTGCATTTTCCCAGACAAATACAAAATTTGAACCACGGTTTACACCTCTTACTTTTTATCCTTTTGAGATAATTCATTATTTATATGAGCTAATTACATTGCATTTGGAAAAAGGCTCAACAGTGTTTATATTTGACATTTACATGCTATGCTTTTTGTGTTTTAGTGTGGTTATTCAAAAGAATTTGCCTCAAGCCCTTGTCTAAATGACTTGTGTAGGATGAGCATTTGCAGACATTTAATTATTTGGATTCAACAGCCTAATATATCAAAAGCCTGATTAGCGATGGAACCATTTATCCACCTACATTACATCCAGGAACGATTTAGTTGTTGGGAACGATTTATTTCTATCTGACAACGTGCCCATATATCCACTTTTATCATAACGTGAACATTTTTTCATGGAGACACAATCCTAGTGAGAATAAGCGGAGTGGAAGATGAATGAATAAATAACATCAGGTACATATTTAATGTAAATACTGCCATTACTACAGACTTTTTCTGGGAAGATTTTTTTTAAGAGATGTGGAAAAAAACAACTTGATGTATTCTGCTTTGTTCGAGATTATTTGTAAGCGACCTGCTCAGTTTTAATGTCGCCTTGTGTTACACAATTAGTCATGCAGATTTCATGATTTTAACACAAGCATTGTGAATGCTTGTCTGGCCACTTTCAGTCAATTTCTCTGATAAGAACATTCATGACATTCCTAATTCTATCTTCACTCATCATGTTTTGCTGTCAGATCAAAATGAAAGACGTTGTTTTCTCATTTGGGGTTACACCAAGCACTGAAGTTTCACTCCCAGTACGCATGTTTTTGTGTCTCCATTGTCAAAGGTTGTGAAGGACAAAGAAATAATGATCGGTACTGCTTCCGGAGAATCAATCACTCCAGAATGTTCCCCAAAACGGGAGCTGGACATATTGCTGTCTGTTGATTGGTTGACAGAGATTCATCACTTCATGATACAGTCCAACGGGACCGGTAATGGAATGGAGGAGAACGCAAAGGGCGCATTTTCTCAAACAAAGGCCATATGTCAAAAAAGAAGACAAAATGGTTCATGTCTTCTATCGTTGTGCTTTGTGTACTTTTGGACTTTCAAACTTGGCAGAACATTATGGTCTGTCATCCAAATGATACAGAGGTCTGAGATTTAAATTTAGAAAAGGTGAGGATCGTCTGTGGAGTCACTCATGCCAGAGTATCATAAAGAATGTGTGTGTAGTTATATCACACATTGTGGTCTGAAAGTGTCTTGAAAATAAAAAGGATGAATTTACATTTCAGGTACAAATACCCACTTCAGATTTAATCCTCATATCCTATTTTTGACTGTCTATTTTCATGTACATTGCACATGACATATCCGGATTGATGGTATATCCAATCCGTGTTTCGGATTTGTGTCTGCAGTTAGAAGAAGCCTGATTCAAATCAGCACCCCCCCCCCCCTTTCCACACACACTGATTTAAATTGTGAAAGCAAAGAATTCAAAGTCCAGTTTATTTGCCCTGAATCCCAAAAAGACTCACAAGGGGCTTCAGAATCCCAGCATACAAAAAGGTCAACAACATCTCCTGGTCTAAACCTGACCCCACACAATAACAGAGTAGAATTCACACAAAGTTTAAATCACTTAAATCTTTGAGACCACAAAAAAAAAAGGTAGCTTGACTTCATCCACACTCTCAACCGCACATTGTATCATTCTTTTGTCCCTCTTTCTGCCTGATTTGCCCACATTTTAACCATCTGAATGAGACATCTTCTCATTGTGCTTGAGGCCACATGAAGGCACCGCGAGAACTGCAGTACCTTGAGTGCTCATCCTTGAGAAAAAAAATGATAAATGAAATCTTTGTTGGACATAATTGTGGAGCTGAACTTCGATCAAAGCTCTTGCTGGAAATGGTTGGTTCTACTGTGGCACCATTATGATTACATGAATCACTTGATGACAGTGATCTTGCCTTCTAAAAGCATTTTATCGAAGGATAACTGCATCGACAGAGTAACCCCTCGAATTTATCGTACAGGATGGCTATATTGTACAGTCGGGTTCAAGAGGACGAGAAGTTGACATTGTGGACAAAAGGTGGACCATATAACGATTTTTCATGCATTTGCATCTGGACAGCTTGATTCGACATCAATATAATTGATGAGTTCAAGCGCAAAAGCTGACACGTGCCAATTAAAGAATGGAGACAATCTCTCTATTGGAATGTTATTTAAAGGGCCACTGTCATGAAATGCATGATTTTTAGTTTGTTGTTAATGAAAAAAAGGCACCGGTATGGAGCCATCTGTTTTTTCACCACAAAACATGATTTTGATGTATATGGTTTTTTGGAACTCCCGCCATGAAAATCCTCTCGAGGGATTTGTTTTCAAGAAGAAGCAGGAAGTGACGTACAGGGCAGTAGCGCACTCAAGCGGTCTCGTCTGTTTATACTAGTTTTACCTGCTGGAAGGCAGTTCATTGTTCCTTCGTGTTAGCCAAAATGACGGCTTGTTGTATTGCTGGATATTGCTCAAACACTCGGGAGGATGGATTAATTCTTGATACTTTTCAAAAAGACCCAGTTCGTCATGTAAACTTTATTGCTATATTTAGTGCAAAGGACGAGAGCTTCATGGGTTCCAAATGACAGGTAGGTGTGTGTACAGCTACTAAAAAAAAAATAATAGTTTGGGGGTGGGGGGAACACAATCCTCCCAGAATGTAACAAAAGATCCGAGCACCTAAGTCAGGGGTGCTAAATGTATTGATGTACCCATTGGCGCCGAGGACAGCTTCAGATGAGCTGCTGCCGAACCCATGCCTCGTCCACCACGATCACAGCTTCCGCCGGGGTGCCTCATTCCGGCGCCGAGCTGAGGTGACTCATTGTGGCGCCGAGCTGGGCCAGGGTGGCTCGTCGTGGAGCCGGACCGCGGTGGCTCATCTCCGCCGCAGAGGTTTGGCTGCGGCGTCGTTGTCGCTCATGGGTGGGGTTGTGTTTATCACCACTGCGTTGAGGTGGATCGGATGGGGATGCAGTTTGGCCGCATGCGGTTTGGCTGTGATCCACATATCATCTAAATATGACTCAAAACGATAGGCTAATATTGCTCCAGTCGCTTCACTTGGTTGTGAGATGTTCTCTTCTCCGAAAAGAGCTTCATTGTCTGAAGGTGCGTGTCCCATAGTAGGTGGCACAGTGTGTTTTCAATGTCGAATGTCCCAGTGTGATGTCACGGACAGAAGATGCAGGCAATATGGAAATCAATGGGATGTCGAATGAGACTTCTGCAACTTTGTGCATGGATTACGCGCTCTCTGCTCACATTACTTTTTTTTTTTTTTTTTACAGATATTGAAGTAAATAATGTTACATATATTGTTCATTACAATGTATATTTTAGAATGTTTATAGGGATGACACGACCTTTAAAAACAGACATGTCTGTTGTTTGGTTACTTTCACCTTTGATGTGGCAAATGGGAGTGACACAATGCATGATGTGATTGCAACATCTACAGTCAGCTGGTGAAGGGGGACTCTGGACCTCCTCTTTCATCATCTGCACTGTGGATCCTTTATGTCTTTATGTTTTAGCTTTTGTTTTTTCAGGAGTATTTTTATTTTTTTATTGTGGCTTTGTGGAAAGATAATTTCTGCCGTCTTTGTGTTTGTGTGTGTCAATACGATGTCGTGAAAAAGTATTCATCCACCTCCTGATGTTTTTTTTTTTTTGCCCATCACACACAGTTTTCAAATCAAACCTATTTTAATATGATAATCAATGTGACAATGTTTTTATTTTTGAAAGGTAAGGAGAAAGGTTTAATTGACTTCAAGGTTAGGGGTTACTCTTAATGCACTAATTTTAATACATTCATGTGTTACTAATTGATATTACAGATATTACTAATTGTATTTAACTTACATTTTAATGGAACTTTATTAGATATGCGATTGGGTGCCAACCAATTCAAGGTGTACCCCACCTCCTGCCGAAGATAGCCATGATAACCCTTGTGAAGATAAGTGGCTCAGAAAATGGATGGATAGATGGATGAATATTTTGGACTTATCGGTTGGCAAATTTATTTGTTAGGAGTTGACCACTTCTGCGATGACATTTCAACTAAAGGTTTATTATTTGCCAAATTAGCCTCTTAATTTCTTCAGTCAAAAAAAAAAAAATGGAGACAGCTGCTTTTTTTGTTTGAACTCTTCAATTGTACCTCTGCCCAACTCGAATATGCAATTTTGAAAATGAAATACAGCAACATCTGAAGCTATAGTAAAATACTGTAACATGTATTTTAAATCTTCTATTTCTAAGTTATTGATCATTACAACTACTAAAAATAACATGCAGAACTATAGGTAAGTGGATTCATTATTTAGTGTCTTGCAGTGATGTTGCAAAGCTAATTGGATTGATGGTCATTAAAGATAACCTTCTTGCTTTTTACATAAAGTTATCTGCAGTTATCTCCAACATAAAAGCGTCCAAACCGTTTGCGGGGGAGGAGGGTTGGGGGGCTATATACACAACAAATGCAAAAGACAAAGACATTTTTCCTTGATTTGAAAAATGAAACATTTTAAAAAGTTGTATTTTGTATTGATAGTGTTAATGGTGAAATTGTTAGCCTGTGAAAATGGAGTACATTTCCAGAGGCGACAACCAAAACAAAACTGGTGGAGCGAGCGCAGAGTCCTTGTAGCATTTCTGCTACTCAAAAAAAAAAAAAAAAAATTGACAACACTTATCTACCAAAGTGAACATTTACCACATTGGCAACATCTTTTTAAAACAAAGTAGGCTTTCCAATCAAACACTGTAGGGCAATTAAGCATCTCAGGAGTCTTTTGTTTTTCATTTTTTTATTTCTTTTTTTTTAACAAATGGACATTGCCGACTACAGCTTTGCCACACACATTTCAACGTAGCCGTCTTCATCCATTTTATTTGGTCTGGGTCCTGTTAACGCACGCAAAATTGTAATCCCCCCCCAACCCTCTCCAAAGAAAAAAGGTGAGTGGAAAGGGAATTCTTAGCACTTGGTAAGCCACCGCCATCACGCTGTCATTGCCTGTTGTGTGGTTGGAGATAGCACAGACTTCAGAATAGGGCTGTCAGATTCACAAAAATCCTGTGTGAAGCTCGGCTCACACAATAAACACTTTTCCCCCCCTTTCTGTGACATCTTGGTGGTGAGTGTGCAATTAACTGACCTGACCAGACAAACAGTTTGCTCTCTCTCATGTTGCTGACTCATTTTCGATGTTTGTGGAGATGTTTTTTTTCTCACTTGGCTTTTATGTTCATTATTTGTTAGTTTTAAGATTTTTACAGATATTGATAGCAATGTTTAACTTTTATTATTGACCACATTTGTTACAAACTGGTATGTATCTAGAAAGATAACTGTAGTTGAGGGGACATATGATCAAAATGGCAAAAAGGAGGGATAGAGAGAGATAGATAGATAGAGAGATATAGTATGTGTTGATTTGATGTGTAAGTATAAAATATGATGATTATGCCCATTTCAGAACTGAACCAACCTTATTTTAGCGCACACACACACACACACACACACACACACACACACACACACACACAACACACACACACACACAAACACATTGTATTTATAGTATCCATTTTTTTCTGACTGGAACAAACCACCAATGTTTGAAACATGACTAACAATTTAATCAGGTTGGAAATTGCCTTCAGACTGACTACTACGGAAACAGCATGTACGTGTGCCAAGTATACAGAATGTCACTTTAAGATATTACCAGATTCTGTCTGAGAGGTACGATAGAAGCACCGCATCTTCTGCATTGTTTTATTTCCATTTCTGTCAAATGCTTTGTTCTTCTCGCTTCCTTCGACTGCACTGGTTCGGCCGTTCACTGAGCTTCTTCTTCTTTTGGTTTGTCCAATTAGGGGTCGCCACAGCGTGTCATCTTTTTTCATCTAAGCCTATCTTGTGCATCTTCCTCTTTAACACCCACTGTCCTCATGTCCTCCCTCACAACAGCCATCAACTTTTTCTTTGGTCTTCCTCTGGCTCTTTTGCCTGGGAGCTCCATCCATGTCCAAACCATCTAAGTCTGCTCTCTCTAATCTTGTCTCCAAAACACCCAATTTATAGCTGCACCTCTAATTAGCTCATTTCTAATTCTATCCAACCTGCTCACTCCGAGAAAGAACCTCAAGCTCTTCATTTCTGCCACTTCCAGTTCTGCTTCCTGTTGTTTCTTCAGTGCCACCGTCTCTAATCCATACATCATGGTCGGCCTCACCACTGTTTTATAAACTTTGCCCTTCACATCCTAGCAGAGACTCTTCTTTCAAATACTGTAACACACCAGAGACCTTCCGCCAGCTGTTCCAAACTGCTTGGACTCGTTTCTTCACTTCTTTACCACACTCTCCATTGCTCTGGATTGTTGACCTCAAGTATTTGAAGTCATCCACTGTTGCTATCTCTTCTCCCTGGAGCCTCACTCTTCCCCCTCCACCCATCTCATTCATGCACATATATTCTGATCTACTTTTCTAATCTTCATTCTTTTCCTTTCCAGTGCGTGCCTCCATCTTTCTAATTATTCCTCCATCTACTCCCTGCTTTCACTGAATATCACAACATCATCTGAAAATGTCATGGTCCAGGGGGATTCCAGTCTAACCTCATCTGTCAGCCTATCCATTACCACAGCAAACAGGAAGGGGCTCAGAGCTGATCTCTGATGCAGTCCCACCTCCACCTTATCCTTCTGACACACCTACGGCACATCTCACCGCTGTTCTGCTGCCCTCATATATGTCCTGTACTATTCTAACATATATCTCCGCCACGCCAAACTTTCGCATGAAGTACCACAGTTCCTCTCTTGGTACTCTGTCGTAGGCTTTCTCTAGATCCACAAAGGCACGATGTAGCTCCTTCTGACCTTCTCTGTACTTTTTAATTAGCATCCTCAAGGCAAATAATGCATCTGTGGTAGGCATGAAACCATACTGTTGCTCGCAGATACTGACTTCTGACCTGAGTCTATGATGAAACAAAAAACAAATAGACTGTCCGTCCACTGAGGAAAACCTGATTATTTCCTGACTGTCCGTTCACTGAGCAAAACCCGATTATTTCTCATCTGGGGCTTCACGAGGGTAGGGTTTCAGAGTAAGCATCTCTCTTTATAATTTTTACGAATAATTATTGTTTGCATCCTATGCAAGAAATGTGATGTGAATACTTGAAAGGACAGATGACAAATTTATAACCACACTGATGAACATATTCATCAAGTCAAGTCAGTCAAGTGACTATATTCAAAAGGAGATGCCTCTTAGTCTGCATTGTGACCGTGAATTAATTTGGTCTGATTCAATTGCTAAACCGACACTCTCATCCCAGGTTGTCAGCTAGGCCGAACAACGCTATCGATCAAAGTATCCATTCGTGATGCATTGTCGCGTCACCAGGTATGTTTCTTTGTTTTTTTTTTTGTTTTTTTTAATTGAACAAAAACAACTTCTGCTTTGTAATAGGACTTCCGGTGATGTCAGTAACATTGACTACTCAATGGAGCAAGCAGAGAATAGTTGACTATGTTCCTTGATGGATTAATGAGAAAATGATCGCTCAATAAATTATGTTTATAATTCTAAAATATTCAATGCTGATTGATTATTGAGTCAAAGTGCAGATGGACAGACAGACAGACACCGGCAAAATCCAGACCACTGGTGTACACTGTAACACAAGAAAGTGTCATTGGTCCCGTACTGTAGTTTGAACCCCAGGGGTTCAATAAACCAAGCCTCAGGGGTTTGGTGGCGGTCAAGACATGAACACACATAGGATGTGTCCAAAATCAGGACACTCATAGTAACTTTCAAAAATACCATTTTACATACTTTAAGCCTCCATGCAAGATTTTTAATTTTAACTGTTTGGACATTTGTCCTGTCTTTTGGTTGAAGATATTTGAATCAGGCCCGTGCCTTGCAATTGGTGGGCAACCAGTTCAGGGTGTGCTCTGCCTCCTGGCCAAAGATATCTGGGATAGGACCCAGCACGTCCGCGACCCATATGAGGATAAGTGTCTCAGAAAATGAATGGTTAAATGAAACTGATCCAGACCAGAACATATGCAAACACCATCGTAGTGTGCAAACCTGTGCATAGTTTCAAAAATGAAGAAGGTATGAGCATATGTTTCATTTAGCAAACCAGGAAAATGTAATTTGCCCTCAGCAGGACAACTTAATTGCGGCCTTCATTCTAAAGCCATTTCACACCTTTTGCATAACAACGGGTCATAGTGATATAATGGTTTGTGTTTTCAATTCAATGAGCCCTGAAAACATTTCTGATTGCCCTTTGTGTTAAGCGCAGCTCCAATCAATCATAAAGGGCAACTGTGAATTATTGTGCCGGTCAGCAGCTTTGCAGCACATCTACAGGTCAAGTGGCAGGGTTAAAATACAGTCAGAGGCAAGCAAATGGGAGTGCTGAGCTGTGCTAATTATGTTCAAGCACTCTGGGACGGCAAAGGTGAGACCAGAGGTTTCATTTAGTCTACACACCAGCTCATATTTTATTGTGTACTACACGGGAAAAAAAGCAAGTCAAACAAAAGTAGTGAAGCAACAACAAAGTGTGAATGTTATTAAATTGCCTTAGTTATGACTCAACACGAGCATTTTATAAAGTTGTTGTGGTTACTTAATTTCCCACTTGTAACACACTCATCAGATGTTTCTTTTAAATCAGGTGTTAAGTAGCCCTGAGCAATAAAGAAATTATAGTAATAGCTTCCTCGATGTGAAGAAGATATATATAATTTTGTCTGTCCATCTATTTTCTATTGTGCCTGTCATCATTAGGGCCACAAGTAAGCTGGAGTCTATTCTAGCAGATTTTGGGCAAAGCCATTTGCAAGGATATAAACTGTTGCTTTGCTCTCTAGTTATTTTTAAATCATGCAGAATATGTTAAGCCATCATAAGAAATATGTGGCCCACACGCAACACATAGCCCACTCCATTTTGTTTTTAATATGGCCCACCGAGGAGCGACTTATTAAAAAACCTATTCAATTAAAACATATAAATGCCTTCTTATTTGTTAATGTGTTTAAATGATATGTCAATTCATTTATTAAAAAGCAAATGAATTACACATTGTAGTTTATCTGGTGAAAATAATTATCATAATGATTTTAATTTAAAAAAAGGTGTTTTATTGTATGGGGTATTTCACATACGTATTTGAGGGTTTCCTTTTTTAAGCAATTAGAATACCCATATTTGATTTCCATGCTCTTGGTCTTAAATATGAAAGCTTTCCACTCATCCAAGACCTTGAAGGACCAAACGGGTTCCCAGGGAAGCGCCACCATCTGTATAAAGTTCTCTCAGGCTAAAGGACCACCTCCAGTGAGTTCTCATACGTACCGCTTCACTTAGACTACAAAAAGAATTTTTAAAAATTATCCTGGTCACCATTCGAGGGAATACCTTATATCCGAGCTGTGCTTCAAAGGCGCACGCTTAAGCTTCAATGGACCTGATAATGTTTCACCTTTTTCCACATCTTTTACATCATAAAATGATGCTATGATGTTTAAATGCTCATTTTCTTCCCCATATTGGATAAAATAACATTTTCTACTCACTGGTAGAATGTGATACTATAAGATAATGTGCTGGGATAGGCTCCAGAATGCCCCCGACCCTAGTGAGGATAAGTGGTATCGAAGATAAATGAATGACTGAATGAAACCATTACTTTAGATAGTGTGTGAAAGAGTGACCACTTGATGAATTCCTCAACCAGTGAGTGGCCAGAAGACTCTCAACAGCCAAGACATAATATGAACTAAATACACGTCAGCAATAATCGTGACCCAATAAATAATTATTAGGACCTTCGGCATCATATTGTCACATCATATTTTCCTGCAGTAAAACTGTTTAGCTAAAGAAAAAGCTTCAAAGGATTGCTTTGTCAGCGCTTTGCTCAAATCAAGAGGTTTTCAAGTCAAGGTTCAAGTGAAGTCACAAGTCATTGCTGTTGAAGTCCAAATTGAGTTGCAAGTCTTTTAAAATATTGTAGAGTCAAAAGTCGTGAAATTCATCACTCAAGTTGAAGTCATGTGACTCGAGTCCACACCGCTGCCCTTCACTCGGCTAGAACATACAGTATGATGTATTGTTCCATGTGATGCTGTGACTTTTCAATCGCTGTTGATGCATCATAGGATGGGAGACATGTCACTCGTGAAAATGGACCACTGACTGGAGATAGCAACGAGGATTAAGATTTGGACCAATATTGTAGTACATAATGGCTTGCAAGGAAGTATTTAATTGTAGTTACTTTTTAAAAAAATCTTAATCTTTGACTATAACCTCCAACTACAACATTTGACTTTGTCAAAAAACAAAGTAAATAAGCCTATGAAATGATTAATAGTAATTTGTTGTTCTGGTATAGTTGTCATTTTCAAGATGAGCCTGTGATCAGAGGCTTCCTCAGAGTGCCTTTTCTAAACTCCTTAATTTTCATTGATATTATAGGGGAGTTACAATATCCCACTGCATTTCTCTGCAATGATACAGAAGAGCAGTAGCTTTACAAGTCAAATGGTGTACCACATTACCTTTTGATGCCATCAAATTTGACTCACTACCAATTTTTGAAACATTATAAATTAGCTTTGTTTTGTATCCTTAAAAATTGTTTCAATTAAACAGCAGTAGACAACCATAGCGACATCGGGCTTTGTTTTCTTCCTTTTATTCATTGTCAGATTAATGTAGACATACCAATGCAGTCATACTAAAGGCGCACACACACACGCGCACACACACACACACACACACACACACACACACACCGATATCCTCCATCTGGGAATGTACATTACTATGGCCCACTGCCTTTATGATGTATAACTACTTCATTTTTTAACCATCATTACCCCTTGTGTATTAGCATGACTGACAATGTAATTTTGATTTCATCATAGCAGCAGAACCCTGACTCAGATTTTCTTATTCTGTACTTTGATATTTCCAACGTGAACATCTTTGGGGAGTATTTGGAACGACAGCCAAATTATCCGATGATGAAATAATGATCTTTGTAATTAGATTAATTCTCCTGATCATGACCCGTGCACTTTCAATGCCGATTACCATGTAAACACAATCGGTGTGTGATTTGTCAGACTGATGGTGGGGTAGATGGGGTACCTTATTCGGTGTACCATACATGCGTCCTGTTTATTAAAAAAATTACCCAGTCTGCACATGCATAGTCGAGTTTTAATTCCATTCATTCTACTTCACGTCTAACAACCAGTTTCATGGCTGTCATGACACATTAGCCATTAATTTTCGTGTAATTGAGATACAGTGTACTGTATCAATAATTATTGCTTTGCTTAGATACAACCGCATGATAGAAGCTGTCCAATTGATAGATTTGTGAAAAGCTTTGGTGGGACATTTGGTTTGAATATTTGCTACCCATCTGCCTGGAATTTTCATGTTGGATGACTTGAAGAGTGTTGGTCTTTACGTGGACTGTGGCTGACAGGAGACGAGTCCAGTGTGCCCCATGCCTCTTGGCCAAAGTCAGCTAGGTCAGGCTACAATTTAGAGACTTCAATTAACCTACGAAGCATTTTTTTTTCTTTTTTATGTGGTAAGAGTACACAATAAAAAAACAACACCGCACAAGCATGGGAAGGACATGCAAACTCAACACAGGAAGGCCATAGGCATTATTCGAACCCTGTGAGCCAGACATGTCAACCACTTGCCACTCTGGGTTAAGGATCCTTCTTATATTAGCAGTAAAAAAGTTAATTTAGAAGGTATCAACTTTACAAAGAGTGGCATCTACATCCAAAAATAATTACACTTATCTTTCTACAGAAAAAAAAATATATAAAAAATAAAAAAATAAAATATATATACATACATATATATATATATATATAAACCTGAGCAGATTGAGTGCACATTTGTAGAATATATATTCCAAGTGTGTATTGCATTGCATATTGTGTCCAAAGCCATCTCAAGAGTTGGTCAATGGCCACAGAAAGCTTAACTTCTGTGAAAGATGTTCTCCCAACCACATGAGCATCACCTGCCTCCCCATTTAATCCCAGCGCAACTCTGCGTTCAACAAGGCTTGAATCCCTGAGAGGGCATTTGGCTGGTATAAATCTTTCATATTCTCTTTTAAGAGGACAGTCATTCACCTGCAGTTCAAGGAGACACGCCGGCATAAGACACTCGTCAGTGACATGTTTGCAGAGAACTCATAAGAGCTTGTCACGTAGAGATGACATGTACGACGTCGACCGCCGCCTTGCTCATCACGATATCTTTCTGCCTATTGGTCGTGGGGGAGTGCAGCCTGCGATTGTAATAGGTGGATATTGTCCTTCACCCTGCAGCTTCACTTCTAAATGATAGACCCTTCATATCAGCGCTGGCATTTTTTGCAAAGGCACTTGATGTGTTGATGTTGGAGATGAAACTTTAGATCTGCGGGGGAGAATTTACAAGTGGAAAGCACCAATGGCAAGGCAGCCCTTCCCCAATGGAGACATTATGTACGATTATCTGTCCATCTTAAGACGATGGATCACAACATGAAAACAGCTGCAGGGTGTCGTCTGAATAGAGATCAGGCTCCAATTGGCTCATCTGTAACTCTCTGTGTTTAATTTCCACCAGCCAAGAGGACTGATGAAAACAACTTTGGGACATGAAACTCTGTTTGGTTCTTGCCAGAGCTATCCAAATGATGTCTTATATTTCATCCTAACCTAGTCATTGTATTAAGCCTCCCGTATACGAGAGCTAGCTGCTGAGCAAAAAGTCATTCATTCACTCTTTGTTCAGCAGATAGCTACATATAACAGGGTAAATTGGTCGGTATGGTGCCAGACATTGTCTTGTCCAATTTTGTGAATGAAATTGAAGACAGGGAAATAATGTTACTCCTCATTTCAATTCATTAATTTCTGCCATCTCTTGGAAGGCCTGCTGGCCTTTTCCCATATTTTTGAAAACAGACGCTGTTACATCATATAGCCGGATATGATATGCCCATAGAGGGACTAACTTATTCTTTAACCTAACCGAAGACCCAACCAATCGCAGTTACGCTTTCTTCGTCACGTGACGTCACATACTAAGAAAGCGTAACTGGATTGGCTGGCTGTTTGGTTCTGACCTGAAGTAACCCTGCCTGGTGGCACAGATGGTCTATTTTAGACAGCGAATTGTAGCCAGTTGAATTTCAGACAGCGAATTGTAGCAACTATTGAAAATGTGATCACTTTACATTTAAAAATCAAATCCTGGTGGCACTAATTTACTTCCGTAGGAACGTCCCCAAAAAGTCTCCAGATGCAACAAGTATAATATATACTGTACCATATATTTAGTCCAATAAGGAATTTATCCAATGTTTATAAATAATATAATAATATGCATATTAATAATATAAGATGACCAGGCGTCTGGATTTGCGTGTGTTCTGCTTTCCTCCACAATGTGATTCCTGAGCATCTTAATCAAATGATCATGTCAATCAATATCAAAACACCAAAATTGGCAAGAAAATTACTGTAATAACATCATCTGGAGCAATTTACTCATTCAAAACTACATTGTTATTAAAGACAAGCGAGTGACCCTTCTGATCCACATGATGCTATATCTTTGTATAATAGTTCAATTAAGGTAATGTTTCGGTGTGTACAACAGATTAACTTGATGGGGCAAAAACTCTCTCCATTTAAACCACAAAAAAACAGAGATGTTTTTATCTCAAGTAGACTTAACTATGCAAATGGTCTTTTGACTGGACTCCCCAAAAAGAACATTAAACGCCTGCTGCTCATTCAAAATGCTGCAGCTTGGGTTCTGACCAGAACAAAGAGGTCAGAGCATAAGACTCCAATTCTAAAGTCTTTAAACTGGCTCCCAGTCAGCATTAGAATAGATTTTAAAGTTCTGCTACTGGTCTATAAATCACGAAACGGTTTAGGTCCTGAACATATGAAAGCAATGCTTAAAGAATACAAACCCTGTAGGTCTCTGAGATCAACAGACTCAGGTCATATAGCAGAGCACACAGTCCAAAGCAAACACAGTGAAGCAGCATTTAGTTGTTATGCTGCGCTATGCAATAAGTTGCCAACAGAAGTGACATCAGCCCCAAGTGTGAATGTTTTTAAATCCAGGTTGAAAACTCTCTCCTCATGCTTTTTAGAGCATTTCCACTTTTAAATGATTTCTCTCATTCTGTATATTGCTTTAATTGTATTTTTATTGTTCTCTTTGTTTTCAATTGAAAGCTTTTTTCATATGTTGTGATATGCTTTTAATTATGTAAAACCACATTGCATTACCTTGTGTGTGAAATGTGGTCGATGCTGTAAATACATCTATTTTGCTTTGGTATCTTAAATGATACTCTGTGTTTGGTGAAATCTATCTCTCGGGTTTATTTTCATGTTTTTTTTTGAAGGGCGTCTACCTTCTTAAAATTAATGATCTAAGGTCGCAACTCTGTGCACAGACTCTTGCCTACAGTCAGATGGATAAACTCCAGCTTCCCTGCAACCCAAAAGAGGACAAGTGCTCTATAAAATGGATGGGTGGATGGATCATCACAATTATTCAGTTATTTTCAGCACAAATAAACCTAGTTTCTTTTTTATGGCATTTCTTTTCTGCGAAACATTTATATTTTCTTGGTGTTTGTGAAAAAAAAATAGTAAGAAATCCCCCCAGAAGGCAAATTGTAAAATGACAATATCTGTGTTCATGAGGCAGAAACAGTTTTTAAAAACAGTTTCTGAATTAAAAAAAAAAAAGTTTGTCTCTAGTATCTGTGTGGATTGTAGACGCACCGAGCACAACTGTAAAAAGTAACTGTTGTGCCAATGCGAGGACTGAAACAAAAAAAAACACATTCCATCATGAATGATTTCAGGTGAACTGATTAACAAAAGAATCATACATTTAAGATAGAAAACAAAAACTGAACTTCACGTTTGTGTCTTATGTTATGAAGCAATATTAATCATTTTAGCTTGTTGGCATGGTCAGCCAATTAGTCGGCACACACCTGCACCCCTTTTCGACTGATTACACCCGGTACTTATAGGACACGGGGGACAACTAGTCCTCTGCCAGATCGTTGATTCCCATGCCTCGTTCCCGCACTCCCGTATACCTGACCTACCGTGTACCGACCCTCGCCTGTTCCCTGACCATCCTAGTAAGCCTGCCTCTTCTGATACTGCTGCTTTTCCTGACTGACTCGCTGATCATTGACCACGGACCGAATAAAGGCTTTCTGTACACTACCTGCTTGCCTCTGGAGTCGTGCATTTGGATCCGCCCTCGAGCCTCGTTCGTGACAGCGCCCACATTAGCAACTAAACCAAAACATCAATTTTAACGATGTAAAATGCTAACATATGCATGCAAATAACCTAGTAAACAAACATTAACTATAGAGATTGTGCACGTGACGTCACCGTTTTTATGGTGGCATATTGCCGGTCAAACAAAGCTGCTCGGCAGTGGTGGAGTCATTAAAATAGAGAGAATTTTTCACAATGCTCCAGATCTGTTGCGCTGTTGGTTGTCACTATAGATGAGACAGTTCTTCAAATAGAGCATTCTATGGAATACCTGCTGAAAAGATAAGAAAAGATCAATGGATTTCGGCAATTAAACGGGGTGGATGGTGCCCAACAATACAAAAATAACTTCATTTCAGGGAGGAATTATTCTTCTCAATCCCAAATTACCAAGAAGTATTTAATATGCCAAGTTTACTCATTTGAGAACAATGCGTATTTAAAAAAAAAAAAAAAATTCTGTCGCAGAGAGGTTTACGGAGGTTAACGTGTGGCAGCAATACACTTCCGTGTACGGAGGAGACAACTCCCTGTCCGAAATTTTTTACCCAATCATAGTTAATGAATGCGAGTTTGTGTGAAACCAGGGGTCATTTATTTAAATATTGCTATTTGTATTGAAAAAAATCTGAGTGGGTCCATCACAATGGGGGATTTATTCTTGATTGAGAACAGATCCAGCAACAAAGTATTGTATGCATCCAGACTTTTACACGCTTTCAAAATCTTCCGTGTAAATCTCGACGACTTATTCACCATATACATGTGTAGATCCAGAAAAGTGGAAGCGGGTTAACAGTCCACTTTCTTAATGGTGAAAACATCGACTTCAGCCTTAAATAAGGGTCATCTATGTCAACTGTCTCTGATTTTTTCACCTACCTTCGTTTATTATCACCTTCTTAATGTTTAACGGTATCGGGCAAAACTCTGGGCGTCATACTATAAAACATATTTTTGTCTCAACGGAATTAACATTCAACAATGCTTTGTTTGACCGGCAATATAGCGGTGTAAACGAAAATCATGTGATTTTATGACAGGTGCACGATCTCTATAAAACAGTCTTATCTGTAATTCACAGTAGCTCCCTCCTCTGCATGTATAGCAACTTAGCACAAGTACTATTGTAGTATGCAAGTACAAAGTATGGACTGTTAACCCCCACACTAGGACAGAAAACACCTCCAAAAGGAATCAGGAAACACTTAAGTCCCCTAAAAACACACATTATCATTAAAAGGGACAGTCTTTACATTTAAGCATTTTTGAATAAACAAGCATTTTAGTATGTGGAAACATCTTACACAACTTTAACAGTAGCATGAGCATTATTGTTAACAGCATGAACGCCAAAGCTCATAACCATAGACACACGTTTATAAACGCCAATTTGAGCAGTGAATTGTCAACTTTTCGCCCCCGTATTGGATGTGCCAAAGTGGAGCGATGGGTGAAGATTCTTCAGTTATTTATTTCTTGGAAATCTGCCACTCGTTCTACCATCAAAGACATAACTCACGGCATTATCTTTCACACAAGATGGAATAATGACTGATAGAATTCAGCCAATATAACATCACTCTGTGAATAGAGTTTTGCTGAACACGAGAAGTCATGACAGTTTTTTTTTTTTTTGTGATGTGAAAAAAAATGATGAAGATTAATCATTTCAAAGCTTTTCCCAGCATTAATGTGACAAAGTACAAAATCAATTCCTTTTTATCATTTCAAAAGGACAAGGATTTATCAGAATAATAACTGATTTTGTTTGTAGAAACCTTTCTCGCCACTCAAGGTCACAGTACAAACATAGTTAAAAGAAATCAAGCAATGCAAAAAAAAATAACATAAAACAGCGTGCAAAAATGGCAAATTGTGTGGGAAATATTAAAGTATATAGGCAGTCTGGAATAAGTAGGTCTCGAGTTTGGATTTGAAGAGGGTTAATGAGTCTGTGTTTCGGATGTCTGTTGGTAGTGAGTTCCAAAGACTGGGGGCATAGCGGCTGAAGGAATGCCGAAGGCTCAGAGGGGAGATCACCGAAATATGGCCATGCGAGGTTATCGTAGCCTTGTAGCTGCAGTATTTTATGGTACATTGGATGTGGGACTGGGCAGGTAGCCAGTGGAATTGTTGCAGGTCCGGAGTGATGTGGTGAGTGGAAGATACTACGGGCAGCAGAGTTCTGGTTTTTGTCGTCACTTGTGGGGGAGACCAAACAGGAGAGTTGTAATAATCCAGCCTATAAACAAGAACAGCAGCAGTGTGGGGGTTAGGGATAGACTAAGGTGAGTGATGTTTCATAAGTGAGAATATGTAGACTTGGCGATGTTGTTTATTTGTGCTTAGGAGGGAGTGTGGTGTCTCGGATGACCCCCAGACTCTTAACCTGAGGCAAGGGGGAAAACAGGGGATTTATCAAGTGTAATGGAAATACTGTCAATTTTGCCTAGCATGGACTTGGTACCTATGAGTAAGATTTTGGTTTTATCACTGTTTTGCTGGAAAAAAGTTGGATGAGAACCAGTGTTTAAGTTCATATAAAGCAGCCATGAAGGGAGGAAAGAAGGTGGCTGGTGGTGGGTTTGATGGAGAGTAAGAGCTGGGTGTCATCCCCGTAATAGTAAAAGTTTAAGTTGATTTTACAAATAAATATTGCAAGAGGTAGGATCTAGGTGATAAAAAGGAGGGGGACCAAGTCCTCCCTGGGGCACACCAGAAAAATTGGGGGACATAGGGTATTTGAATGATTTCATTTGAAAAAAAGTGGGTGCGGCCGGACATGTAAGACTGGAACCACTAAAAGTTTGTGTGAGTAATTAAATGTCGTGGAGTTCATGTAGGTATTGTGCAGCTCTGAAGCTGACACAGCAACCCGTTGATTGAACTTAGTAATCACAAATTAAAAGTTCAAAAAGTCAGTCAGCACACAGCAAGCACCAAAAAAAAAAAAAAAAAAAAAAAGCTTTGCGTGTGTCCAGTGGCGGTCCTCACCTGGATGGCATGGTGTTTTTAATTCAATATGGTTTGTGAGGAGTTTGTAGAGTAAAAAAAAACAAACAGATAGGGTTAAATTTTGGTATTGTTTTAGTCTAATTGCCTGATTCCAATGAAGCTGGGACAGTTGCGGTGAACAAATAATTAAAAAAAAAGAATTAATTGATTTTCAAATCATGTTTGACCTATATTTAATTGAATACACTACAAACACGAGACATTTTATGTTGTAACTGATAAACCTTTTACCAAACAATCATTAACTTCCAACTGCAACATGTTCTAAAAACCTGGGACAGGGTCATGTTTACCACTATGTCACATCACCTTTTCTTATAACATTTAATAAACATTTGGGAACAGAGGACAGACATTGTTGAAGCTTTGTAGATGGAATTCTTTTCCATTCTTCTTTGATGTGCAGCTTCACCTGTCATATTTTTCACTTTATAATGCACCATACATTTTCAGGGCGACTGCAGGCAGGTCTGTCACTTTTACGATGAGGCCACACTATTGTAAGGTTCAGAATCTGGTTTGGCATTCGTCTTGCTGAAATAAGCATCCATGAAAAAGGTGTCGCTTGGATGGCAGCATATGTTTCTCCAAAACCTGGATCTACCTTTCAGCATTAATGAGGCCATATGTATAAGTTACCTATACCATTGGTACTAACAAAGACCCATATCATCACAGATGCTGGCTTTTGAACTTTGCGTTCATAACACTCCGGCTTGTCCAGAAGACTCAATGTCCACAATTTCCAAAAACAATTTGAAATGTGGACTCGTCACACCACAGAACTCTTTTCCACTGTGCATCAGTCCATCTTAACTGAGCTCGGGCCCAAAGAAGTTGACGGCGTTTCTGGGTGTTGTTGATAAAAAGTGAAGTTTTAAGTTGCACCCAGGGATGTAGTGCCGAATTATATTTACTGGTACTGGTTCTCTGAAGTGTTCCTGAGCACATGTGGTGATATCCTTTACAAATTGATACCAGATTTTGATGTAGTGGCGCCTGAGAGATCAGAGGTCACAGGTAGTCAATGAAGGTTTTCGGCCACGCCGCTTACGTGCAGTGATTTCACCAGATCCTCTGAACCTCTTGATATTATGGACCGTAGATGATGAAATCCCTAAATGTCTCACAATTGTACGTTGAGGAATATTGTCCCTAAACTGTTGGACTATTTTCTCATGCACTTGTTCACAAAGATTTGAAGCTTGGCCCGTGTTTGGTTGTGAATGAAATCAGTCAATTCAGGGAAGCTCCTTTTATATCCAATCATAGCTCCAACTTGGCCTGTTCACCAGTGGGATGTTCCGAACAGGTGTTTGATGAGCATTTCTCAACTTTTTTGGAACCTTATTTTTTTCCCCCAGCCTTTTTGTAATGTGTTGCAGCCATAAAATTCCAAGTTACTAATTATTTTATTACTTAGCAGTTAGAATTTTAAATATCTTGTCTTTGTAGTGTATTCAATTAAATATAGGTTCAACATGATTTGCACATTATTGCATTCTGTTTTTATTTAATTTTAAACTTATGCTGCAACTTCTTTAAAATTAGGTTTGTATATAAATATTAACATTTTAAAAAATATATATATTTTTTACAGTGCTATAAACCAACAATGCTAATGGTAGAGTGATCTTTTTCTATGCATGTTTGAAAATAACGTTAGACAAATGTCATGTTGTATAGAATTGAGTTAAATCTAATTAAGATACTTTATGATGGGCAAGTGCAAATGTTAACTTTTTTTTACATTTACCTAAGCATTTGTACTCTGTTACTTCCCACCACCACAAATGACAACACGCTATTGTCCATATTACCACCCAATTGACCACCAAGAGAATTTTTAAAACTGTTCTTTTGAGGACAAATTGCCACATCTTGAGTTTAACATAAAATGAGGAAAGTCTCTGCAAGCGCAACTGCTAATGAGAAACACCTGCTTGCAATTGCCAGGAAATGTCATCTTCTAGTAAAACGTGTGGCGACACATCCAGCCCGTATAAACGCTCACGTCTGGAAGAAAAAGACATTTTGGATTACACTCATTTTCTCTAATTGTCTTTGTTTTTTTGCTCAAAGTTTCTTCTAAGGGGGAAGTGGCCAGGTTCAGTGGATAGAAAAGACAGATGGGTAGAACACACAATTCCCACATTACCATCCCACACAATCAAACAGTGGCTGCAAAACCCTACTTAGCAATTTGTTCCCAACTAGAGAATACAAAAAAAAAAAAAAAAAACCTTGGACATGAATAAGACAATATTTCCCTGTAGTTCGACTAGTCTTATTTGTATGTGCTTGGCTTGCGCCAATTCTGCTGCATACGTGACTTTTGACATACTTCTGTCCATACCAGGGTGAATATGTGCTCGACTGCCCATAAGACATGATTCATCGAAGTCTCAGGGAGGCTTCAGTAACTGACTTCCCATAGAGACCCAAATGCAAAACGCTGTATGTTGACACTCGAAATGTGAATCAAACCCCCATAGCGGATACGAAAGGCATTGCCAGTGAGACGTGTGCGCCACTCGTCAAACAGACTATACTAAAGTAACGTTTTGTATTCGCTATGCATTAAATACTGTACAATCATTGATAAGCATCACAGGAACCATACAAGCACCTGCACGTCACCTAAACAGATACCACGACCGACAATAATCTAGATCAAACTGTTGGGCCATCCAAATGACTGTGGCTGTGGTGAGTAGTGCTTTCAGAGAAACTCCTAGCCACTATGCAGGATGTCTGAGGCAAAACTGTCCCTTGCTAGTGCATGAAAATTTACCCGCTGGCACTGAATTTATCTTTGCCAATGAACATGATATAATGTGATTGATGGTGATCTTTTTCTTTCGGCTTGTCCCATTAGGGGCCGCCACAGCGTGTCATCCATTTCCATCTAAGCCGATCTCGTGCATCCTACTCTCTAACACCCACTGTCCTCATGTCTTCCCTGACAACATCCATCAACCTTTTCTTTGGGCTTCCTCTCACTCTTTTGGCTGGTAGCTCCATACTCAGCACCCTTCTACCAATATACTCATTCTCTCGCCTCTGAACATGTCCAAACCATCGAAGTCTGCTCTCTCTAACCTTGTCTCCAAAACATCCAACTTTGGCTGTCCCTCTAAAGAGCTCATTCCTAATCCTATCCAACTGTTCACACCAAGCAAGAACCTCAGCATCTTCATTTCTGTTACCTCAAGTTCTGCTTCCTGTTGTTTCTTCAGTGCCACCGTCTCTAATCCGTACATCATGGCCTCACCACTGATTTATAAACTTTTCCCTTCATCCTGGCGGATACTCTTCTGTCACATAACACACCAGACACCTTCCGCCAGCTGTTCCAACCTGCTCAGACCCCTTTCTTCACTTCCTTACCACACTCACCATTGCTCTGATTATTTATTGATTGATTGATCATAAATACTTGAAGTTGTCCACCCATGGTATCTCTTCTCCCTGTAGCCTCATTCTTCCCCCTCGCCCCCTCTCATTCACCTACATATACTCTGTTTTACTTCGGCTAATCTTCATTCCTCTCCTTTCCAGTGCATGTCTCCATCTTTCTAATTGTTCCTCCACCTGCTCCCTGCTTTCACTGCATATCACAATGTCATCTGCAAACATCATGGTCCCAGGGGATTCCAGTCTAACCTCATCTGTCAGCCTATCCATTACCACTGCAAACACGAAGGGGCTCAGAGCTGATCCCTGATGCAGTCCCACCTAGACCTTAAATTCTTCTGTTACACCTAATGGCCCCGTCACACCATGACGTTCTGGCGAGCGTCCTATAGTGTTTGAGGAAACATTGGTAGTCGCCCATGGTCACCGGGATAGCCCCAGAGTAGTGTTGTTTCCACGCCAGTGAACGTCAATGAATGATGGGAATCCGCGGAGAACGCCGGTCCGGAAAAAAAGTTTTGAACATGCACAAAAGTTCTCACCGAGACCAGCGTTCATCAACGTTTAATTTTACATGCTGCAGAACATTCAAGAACATCTGTGGAACGTTTTTCTAAGGTTCGCCGAGCGTTGCATGCGTTTGCCTATCGTTAGTTAGTCGTAACTCTAGCTTTACTTGGTTTTTACTTAATTGTTTGCTTTGCAGTGAACGACTCACTGGCAACCTGTCAACGCCCACTGAACAATCCCCTAGCGCACACAGCGTGTAACCAAAGTGAAACAAACGTCGTTTGGTGTCCATTGAGCGTCATCCGAGCATTTCCCGAACTTCCATGCATATGGGTATATAAACCGATGCTTTGTAAAAGCAAGGTCCATTTAATATTAAGCTACAGTAGAGAGCACCTACTATGGAATATCCAGAAAATAGCAGTTCGTTTTCGCGGAAAAACTCCACCAGACTATCCTCAACAGCCTGGTCCAGGATCCTGCAAACCTTTCTCTGCTTCTTTTGTCTCTTTGTCAGACCGTCCTCACTGGGGTTTGCAAGGTGTTTAGGGTCTCCAGGAGGTGTCACATGGTGCGTGACTTCGCAGACGTGCTCTTCCTCGTGCTGTTGTTTTTCCTCCAAACACATTGCTCGTGATGAAAGAGGCTTAGCTTTCTTACTAGCAGCGCTAGTTGCTGAAGTCCGCGCCCGAACTTTTTTTCTTCTCGGCGGCATAATGCTCACTGTTCTAACTCACGACAACAGCTGAAGTGACTATGAACTTTCCAACGTTTTAGTGCCGATTCCACTGTAAACATTCCATGCCAGCAAAACGCTTTTCTATTGTTATTCACCCATTGGTCGCACGCTTAACACACTCGTCTTATGTTGACAAATCGCTCGTCGCGCCCCAATGACGCGTTTGCACACGCTAATGGTTTTTAGGGGTGTCTTATTTGGTCGCTGTTACACGCTTTTCGTGCATTAGACACTTTTTGTATGTTAGACACACTTTGAGTCTTGCGTTAGACACACGTTAATCACACGCCACATGTTTCATCCGCATTTGAGAACGCTGAAAAATAGAACGATTGAAATGTTCAGAGGACGTTGACCAGAACGTCATGGTGTGACGGAGCCTTAAGACACACCTCAGCATTGTTCTGCTGCCCTCATACATGTCCTGTACTATTCTAACATATTTCTCTGCCACACCAGACTTACGTATGCAGTTCCACAGTTCCCCTCCTGGTACTCTGTTGTAGGCTTTCTCTAGATCCACAAAGACACAATGTAGCTCCTTCTGACCTTCTCTGTACTTTTCCTCTAGCATCCTGAAGGCAAATAATGCATCTGTGGTACTATTTCTAGGGATGAAACTATACTGTTGCTCGCAGATACTTACTAGTCTAGCCTCCACTACTCTTTCCCATAACTACATTGTGGCTCATCAACTTTATTCCTCTATAGTTCCCACAGCTCTGAATATCACCTTTGTTCTTAAAAATGGGAACTATTACACTTTTCCTCCATTCTGCAGGCATCTTTTCGCCTGATAGTATTCTGTTGAATAAGTTGGTCAAAAACTCCACAGCCATCTCTCCAAATTGTTTCCATACCTACATCGGTATGTCATAAGGACCAACTGCCTTTCCATTTTTCATCCTTTGTAGTGCCTTCCTAACTTCCTAATTACTAATCATTGCCACTTCTTGGTCCTTCACACTTGCCTCTTTTACTCTTCCTTCTCTCTCATTTTCTTCATTCATCAACTTCTCGAAGTATTCTTTCCATCTATTTAGCACACTACTGGCACCAGTCAACACATTTCCATCTCTATCCTTAATCACCCTTACCTGCTGCACATACTTCCCATCTCTATCGTCTGTCTGGCCAACTTGTAGAGATCCTTTTCTCCTATTTGTGTGTCCATCCTGGTGTACATGTCGTCATATGCCTCTTGTTTAGCCTTGGCCACCTCTACCTTTGCCCTATGTCACATCTCAATGTACTCCTTGGTTCTCATCCAACTTTTTTCCAGCAAAACAGTGATAAAACCAAAATGTTACTCATAGGTACCAACTCCATGCTGTGCAAAATTGACAGTATTTCCATTACACTTGATAAATCCCCTGTTTTCCCCCTTGCCTCAGGTTAAGAGTCTGGGGGTCATCCGAGACAACACACTCCCTCCTAAGCACAACTAAACAACATCTCCTTTTCCTCTTTCCTACTAGAAGACAGAGAGCCTGTCTCACCTCTTTCCAAAAGGCCGCACAACATTCTTCCTTTCTCAGCTTCCACCACATGGTTCTCTGCTCTACCTTTGTCTTCTTGATCTTCCTACCCACCACCAGAGTCATCCTACACACCACCATCCTATGCAATTGAGCTACACTCTCCCCTGCCACTACTTTACAGTCAGTAACCTCCCTTGGATTACATCATCTCTACAAAAAATAATCCACCTGCGTGCTTCAACCTCCGCTATTGTAGGTCAATATATGTTCCTCCCTCTTCTGGAAATAAGTGTTCACTACAGCCATCTCCATCCTTTTTAAAAAGTCCACCACCATCTGTCCCTCAAAGATCCTTTCCTGGATGCCATACTTACCGATCACTTCTTCATCGCCCCTGTTTCCTTTACCAATATGTCCATTACAATCTGCACCAATCACAACTCTCTCTCTGTCTGGGATGCTCAGAACTACTTCATCTAGTTCCTTCCAGAATTTCTCTTTCAACTTTAGGTCACATCCTACCTGTGGGGCATAGCCGCTAACCACATTATACATACCCTCAATTTCAAATTTCAGTCTCATCACTTGATCTGATACTATTTTCACCTCCAAGACATTCTTAGCTAGCTCTTCCTTTAAAATAATCTCTACTCCATTTCTCTTCCCATCTACTCTGCGGAAGAATAATTTAAACACTGCTCCTAAACTTCTAGCCTTACTACCTTTCCACCTGCTCTCTTGGATGCACAATATATCAACCTTTCGCCTAATCATCATGTCAACCAACTCCTGAGCTTTTCCTGTCGTAGTACCAACATTCAAAGTCCCTACACTCTGTTGTAGGCTCTGTGCATTCCTCTTCTTCTGCCGATGAATCCGGCTTCCTCCTCTTCTTTGTCTTCGACGCACAGTAGTTGAATTTCCACCGACACCCTGGAGGTTAACGGTGCCGTGCAGTGTTAACCCAGGCCACGACCAATCCGGTATGGGATTCTTTTGATGAACACTCATATTTGTTTGGCACAGTTTTTATTCCGGATGCCCTTCCTGACGCAACCCTCTGCATTTATCCGTGCTTGGGACCGGCCTCCAGATTGCACTGGTTTGTGCCCCCATAGGGCTGCACTTAGAAAGTAAGAAAGTTCTCAGTGAAAAAAACTACTCGAGTAAAGAGTAACCAGTGAATAACTTCTGGTTCCCCTCATCAGAACACGAGCCCATTCATCACTTTTTGACACCGCTTATCCTGGGTGCTGGAGCCTATCCCAGCTAACTTTGGGCAAAAGGGGAACTACACCCTGAACCGGTCACCAGTTGGTCACAGAACACAGAGCAAGAATTTGAAATAAGAAAAAATAATAATATGTGTGAGTCCACACACACCTGCAACTCAATTTTTAACTGTCCAAAAACCAACAACATACATTGGGCTGCTCAGAAACAATTTATTTGATTGATTGAATGTGACAAAATGAAAAAGTTGTTTCCTGAACTTTTTATGATTTATGGCCATAGAACAGGCCTAATAGTTGCCATAACAACAATCGAAACATCCAGAACTTACCGCAAGGTGTTATTGTAAGTGAGAAGTGGGCTGAAATATCCAAGTTTGGGCAGATGCAAGACTAAAAGCTATTGTTTTTCCAAAATCTTTCAACACTTTGCCAGATGTTTTTTTCCTCATCAAAATGAGTTATTGTGATGTTTATTTATGTGTCCATAAAGGTTTTGTGCGCAGTCATGTGACTCTCTTGCTGTCATATTGGTAAATTTGAGTCAAATGCTATGTGCAGGTAAGGAAACCTATTTAAGTCTTTGGTAGAATGGGTACACTGACAGATATGAGCGGGAATGTCCACACACAAAGTTTACTCCAACCAAAGTGTGCAAATGGTCTTCAGATGTGCATGTTATAGCCGTTTCTTGCTTAAGCATACAGGAGGATTTGTCCCATTTCAGAAACAGCTCAAATCACACTGCTGAGTAGACAAATTCAATTCATTGTTGTATATTTTTCAACTGGATTACAATAAAAATGCAAAAACTCAGGAAACTTGTGTAATAATCATATTAAGGTTGAGGTGTTTAATGAGGCTTATAATGGAAAATGGCTATGCTGTCCAGAACAGAAGTCAACCAAGAGGCTACGTACCACTAATTAATAATAAACAATCACAAAGTGTGAGTTATACTTTGCGTGTGTGTGTGTAATACTAAACTACAAACTATGAGTTCTCTCCTTCAATGTAGGCCAGACAATCAACCACAAGCAGTCAACTGAGAAATCCTTCAGAATTTCATGTGTTCAGTGCGTGAGAAGATACAACAGTTGTGGCAGTATAACGAGCCTGTTCAAAATACTGTGAGCATCTAAGTTCCTGCCCCAAAAAAACAAAACAAAAAAATGAACAGCACTACACTAGTGCAACCGTGCGACTTACCCAACTTGGCTTCCTCTCACACCATCTCATGGATGCATCAGGGGAACCAGTTTTGAAGACGCAGATGACTTCAAGATGGCTGTGATGATGTTTGATTGAAGCAGGAACTATCCTTCTGGAAGTATATGAAAGCATAACAAAGAAGGCTGAGAAATTGCATTCAAACCCAGGATGATCACGTTAAAGGAAACATTATGTATGGTAGTTTGTAGTGTGCATTTGAAATATATGTATGTAACTAAATACATTTCAATAACTTCATATTAAAATAGCTAACTAACTAAAATAGCTAACTATAAGCATTGTGTGCATTAACATGTAAGCTACGTGTTGGTCACAAGGCATAGTTGTTTGTTAGAACCCCTTCCCTGAGCCAGGAAACCAGTCGACAAGTATTTTGTGGCCTTGAAGGCATTCGGCAGTGTCCCTCGGGGAGTCTTGTGGAGGATGCTTCAGGAGTATGGGATACAGGACCTCCTAATTTCGGGCTTTTTGGTCCCTATACGACTGGTGTCAGAGTTTGGCGGCTTTGCTAGCAATCAGGTGAATTTGTTTCTAGTGGGAGGCTGCCCTTTGTCACCGATTCTGTTCATAACTTTTATGGACAGAACTTTGAGGCGGAGCTAAGTTGTTGAACAAGAGCGGTTTGGTGACCTCAGTATTACATTTCTGCTTTGTTTGCTTTTTATGATGTCGTTCTAGGGCTTCATCAAGCTGTGATGTCCAACTCTCGCTGCAGATTTCAAGCGGATGAAATGAGAATCAACACCTCCAAATCTGACACCATGATACTCAGTCTGGAGCGCGTACAGTGCCCTCTCCAGGCGAGAAATGAGTCCCTGCCCCAGGCGGAGAAGGTTTAAGTATCTCAGTGTCCTTTTCATGAGTAAGGGAAGAATGGAGCGGGAGATTGACAGGAGGATCGGTTGCAGCATCTTCAGTGATGCAGACTTTGTATCGGTCTGTGGTGGTGAAGAAGGAGCTGAGTCGTAAAGTGAAGGTTTTGATTTACTGGTCGATCTGCCCTCACATATGGTCATGAGCTGTGGGTTGTCACCAAAAGAACAAGATCGTTAATATAAGGAGCCGAAATGAGTTTGACTCTTGGGTGAGATGCTCACTCGATCATCCAGGAGAGGCTCAGAGTGGAGTCGCTGCTCCTTTGCATTGAGAGGATGAGTTGGCTTGGGCAACTGGTTAGGATGCCCCCTGGACGTCACCCTACAGAGGTGCTTCAGGCACATAACACTAGGAGGAACGCCAGGGGACGACCCAGTAAAGGCTGGAGAGACTAGGTATCCAAGATGGCCTGAAAACGCCTCGGGATCCCGGAAGTGATGTAGAGCTGAAGTGGCTGGGGAGGCAGAAGCTCTGGCTTCCCTGCTGAAGCTCCCGACCTCACAAGCCGACCATGGAAAAGGGGAAGGGAATGAATGAATGAATTAATAAATGGATGGATGGATGGATCTGAAAATCCATGGACTTAATGTGTCTCTTTCTCCACTGCCACTGTAATTGTTCACTTTGTTCCAAGCACAGTCACCTTTTAGGCCTTGTTCACTTATTGATTTTTGAGCTTTTATCATGCTGTTCCATTTATGTGGCTGCCACATCTCATGTATAAAAGAGTGCTAAGTTAACAAATGGATTGTATGTGTTATAAAGTATTTTTTTTAGAATAATGAACAGGAAGCTACTCAGGCCCAATCTTTTCTGTGAAAGCCTCTTAATCATGCAGCAAACGCAATGATCATCATTGTAATGATCGCCGTTGTTTCACTGTGAGCTCAGCCTTCTCCAGGACGTTTGACATTTTCAATCCTCAAGAGTTCTTTTCTCCACCCATCTTATGGTTACAAAGTAGCGGGTGAATCTTTTCCAGACATGTTCACAGTTTGTCATGTGTGCTGTCACAATTTGATTGTATGCAAATGCGCTGTTTGTTTCTGCTGTGTTTTGACAGCGGAGGAGTCAACTTGTGTTTTCTCAGCAGGGCATCTCATGGCATACTCCCATCGCAGTACGATCAGCTTTGCGCTCAGCGTGTCTGTGGCACGTCAAAATGTGCAAGCTTGCTGAAAAACATAAACAGATGTTGTCAGTGTTTATGAGACATAATTCATCAATGTCCAAAGTGAAAAATCTGTAGCAGCACGAAGTGAGAGTTTAGAATTAAGGGAGAGAGAGAACACAATTATACATTTGTTTGATGTGTGATAGCCCCTTGCATTTTAATAGCACGTCACTGCACCAACGTTTATTAGCGACAACCCTGAAATACAGCCGAAAATCCAGGCCTTTATTTGTGTGACTGGCGTAAATTTGGCCGTGATAAATCAGCATGGAGGCGGCTTAGTTATGGTTGTTAAGCAGATGAGCTCAAGCTGGTGCATTTAAAAGAGGTAGGTCTGCTCTGTTGTGGGAATGAATGCAGCCCATTAGGGTCATGTCCGATCCAAGCGGCCACTCTCATTCCCTTTAAATGGGGTGCAATGACATTCGCATGGTGCCATTTTGTGTGTAAGAAGACGATGTGTAGTCACAGTGATCTGAATGAGAGTGAAGTATTGTTACTGCTCTTGGCCAGTGTGGCAACAGACAGAACGAGCTGGTGAAAATCACTGGCGACTTTAACTTGTCCAAGAACATTATTGTCTATCCAACCCTGAATCCACCTATAGCTGTGCTAGCCAGTCAGATGATTTGAAAAAAATATAATAATGTGTGTTCCGTTGATTGAGTTCTAAAGTGAGCAAGATGGTTTGATGCCCGCCCTCATATAATTATGAATTGAGTACATCCAGTATAAGCTCCATCACACAAGTCAAATTCACCAAAATCACATTCGATCAGGTGTTCCAGGAATCAGAGGAGATGTGATTTCAGCAGGCATAAGTTTAGACTGTCTACAACCATATTATCACTGCCTCAGGTGCATATCCAAGGACATGGCCTCCCTGTGAGAATGTCCAGCTTGTCTCATACCGGTCTAACAAATGATCCAAAATGCACACCGAGGCTCATGGTTGTCGATTAAGAAATAGAGACAGATTTTGACACTCTTTAGTGTTATGCCAAAAAAATACAGCTCTTAGAGTCATGCTGCCTCACAGTTCTGAGGCTCACAATTCAAATCTAGGGCCTGGACTTGCTGTGTGGTGTTTGTATGTCATCGATGTCCTTGCATTTTGCATTTTTGTGGGTAATTCTTCCCACATTCTAAAATTATCAAAGCTATGGTCATTAAAGACTAAATTGTCCATTGCTCTGAATCTGAGTGTGAAAGGTTGTTAGTATGGATCTGCTCTTTGGTTGACTCGTGACCAGTCCAGTGTGTATCCGACCTCTCGTCAGCTCCCTGTAATGACGACCGGTGTGATAGAAAATGGATTGGACATTAGTAAATAAAACAAAACGAAACAAGAGTTGTTCAGTAGGGTGTCCAGCGGCCCAGTTTTACCCTACAAAAATTGGCTGGCTGACATTTAAATGTCCATCGATTCATTTCTATACGGCTTATCCTGCTGGGGGTCGTATGGCACTGGAGCCAATCCCAGCTGACTTTGGGCAAAAGGCAGACTATGCCAAGGCCTGATTACCAGCCAATCACAGGACACAGAAGCAGACCATTCAGTGAAGCGATCAGTCTTCATTATTCTAGCACTTTAATGCTAACACTGCATCACAAAACATAGAATCATAATCAAACAGAACAATGTAAAACAATAATAAATATTGGAAACCAATAACTTAAATAATAAAACAGGAAACATAAAGTGTGTTCAACCTCAAAAGCTTCACTGTCATCTCAAAATCAATTTAAAGAGCATTTCAGCTTTGCATCTCTCAGCATTGCATTTCCGATTTGTTGTTGAAACTTAGAATTTCATGAAGATTGGGCAGTCCTTTTTTTTCTCCCACCAACCATGACTTCTCGGGGCATGCGGCGCCAGGACTCATCTAATGACACAGCAGCAGACCACTGCGAGCCGCCGGTCCATGAAGACGCATGACAGCGTGCCGACATCGTTTGGGCCGCTCAGCCAAATCCAACCGCTCGACGCTAATGACGCACCGTGAAATATGGAGGCTGGCGCCCGTCAAGAGGACGATCCGAGGAGAAGAGCATAAGAAGGCATTATTAGGCTCGGGGCCTGTCAAGAATAAACACCATTTGTATCTTTCGTCTATTTTTCATGAGCCTGCTGACCTCTCTCCTGCTGATTGCATTTCCATTAGTCCTACTTTCCAGTTGAATAATGGACTTGGAATGTAAGAGTGCTGGAAACGTGAGGGTAATCACAGCATGCCACCCGTTTTATTGCTTTTTTTTCATTTTCAAAACATTTTGTGTGAATCTATCGCTGCGTGCGTTTCCGTCTGGGAAAGAGCGGCAAAATATATATATGATTGAGTAAATGAAGAAAAAAAAAAGAGGACTGCTCAGGCGCAATGAAGACATTTTTGGAATGAAACATGTTTGAATCAAAACGGAAAACATTGCCTGGGGGTGTTAAAAATATAATCTTGCGGGAAGAGGATGAAACAGATCCAGTGTTCCTTCTTTCATGTGTATCATGCAGATGCAGGTGCTGAATCCCATTTTATATTCCAAATTACTATAAATGTTTTGCTTTTCTAAATTAAAACTGCACAGCTGTTCGTTCAATAGTCATAACAATTTTACACTTTCACAAGTATCATAATACACTAGCATGGGTTAAATGGTTATTTCATACCATAGTTTAAATTTGAATATTTATTAATTACAAACGTTATGTGTGTGATTCAATTTAGAGCTCTTTCTTGTTCCTGAAAACTTCTCTTTCCTGAAATATTCTTATTGACCTGGAGGATAGTTACAGTGATAAACAGCATTTGCATCAAGGAGTTGTCCAAGGGGCCCGAGCAAAGATGCCGATTTAAGTTGCTGGGGAGCAAGATCACAAAGTGAACCACAAATTATTGCTGTCTCTTTAATTGATCAAATTGACACTGGGACAACGTACATGTGACAATGGCTTTTGCTGTAGTTGTCAACCATTTTCTCCATCAGTAAACAATAAAGACCACATCCATCCTACCACAGGCAACTACAAATGCGAAAGGGCAGGACCGATGTAGTGTTGTGCATGTCTGATTTACAGTTCTGAGGTTTGAGGTTTGACACTTGAGTGGGGCTTCCCAATGTGGATTTCACATGTTCTCCCTCGCCTCTCTGAGTATTTCAGCTTCAGCTTTGAATTTGAGCGATTACAGTCCTAATTCTGGTTATCTCATTTTAATTGTGGTTCTAAATGATTCTCAAGTCCAAATATTTTAGGGAAGTTGTTGAAAAAGGTTTGCATGGTTTAAATACAGGGTGTCCGAATTCTGAACATCCGTTTTCCTACCAGCCTGCAGCAGTGACTAAAATGAACATTAGACTCTGCGTTATTTATTTAGTTTTTTTTTCAAACTTGTCCTGCATGGCCTTGGAGAATGGCAAATCTGTAAGCCTTTGTGCTAGAACAGTTTTTTCTTGTCCTACCGGGAAGTTTAAAATACTCCTACTACTCCTACTCCATTTTTGTAATTATTCTGGTGTTTATTGAAAATGTAGACAGACAGAAAAGAGTTTTAGAGGACAGACAGGGGGATACAATGGCAAAAGGGGACGAGGGAACAAAACCAGAGCTGAACAATACTGATCGAAGAATGAACTTGCACACCTTGCTTTGCGTAATCGGCAGCAATACTGATGAGTGTGAGATGACCGCATGTTGCCGCTTTACGTTCAATTTGCCGATCTTCTCGATGATCTGGTGTGACACTGAATAAAGGCGGCTCGTTTGTTCTCAGGCCGTGCGGAGTTCACGCCGACAAGGGCTCTCGCTCCTGAGGAAAGTGCCAGGACGTGACAGATGGGACTGCAGAGGGGGAGGAGAATTCGAACTCATTTGTAACTGAGGGTGCCCCCCGCCCCAAGCCTTGGTCTTCCTCTTATGTAAAATATCCTGATCTATCCTTGTGTTTTGCTGCACTATGATGTCATCATCATTGTTTGTCATTGTTTTTGGTGGGTTTCAGGCAGGAGTTTGCCGACCATTTTGAGCCAAAGCACATATTTCACGAGAAAAATCTCACGTACTGAAATAATTGCGAATGCACCTCAATTTACTGATAAGTTGTGAAATTCTGGTCGATTGAGTTGAACTTGCAAAAACTGAAGAAAGACACACACCGACCGAGATCTTGTGCAATAGCTCTTGAGTCTTTCTCCTATTTTGTCTTTTTTTTTTAATGGAAGTCATGCTTGAAAAGCTCTGGTCACAAAGATAGGTTTTTAAAAGTATGTTTGAGTGTTTTCTCCAAGAAAATCGTTTCTGATCACTTTACATACAGACAGGTTGTATTATAATCTTTCCTACTGTCTGCGGCTGTTTTATTTCGCAACTTGCTTTGAGAGCTCTCCTTGGTGCTGTTCCTCTATAAAGTCTGTTGAACAAAATGCTATTTTTTTTCCCTTCTTTTTGAAGAGGAAGGTGTTTTGTTTGGAGATAGCATTTAAGTTTGCTTGGAACTGTTGCATTGTTAGTCAGCTCTTCCCCACGCACTAAACATATAACAGAGTCAGTTTGGTTATAGTAAATCCAAAGGAAAGATAACAAATGCATGTAGCCCATTGTTTTGATTTCTTCTGAACAGTATTCATACTAGGACCATCATTTGAGTTAGAATTTTCTCCAGGACCGAGTTCAGATTGAGTTAATGTATTTATTCATTGCTATCTGACTCAAAGCAAGGTATGATTTATTTTGCTGTATAAATGGCAACAGGCGATAAGAAGGTTAAATGTGCCTTCTGCCATTGAGTAGAGAATGATTTAATTGTTCTGTTCCTCACGACATGTCACTGGGATAAACAGAGGAAGACAAATAGATGGCTAGTTGGAAGTAAATTATAATTTCAGGCCGAATTGAGCCAAATTTGATCATTTTCTATGGCATATCTCTAGAGAATCACAGTACTAGACCACTAAAGGTGCTTTCACACAGTGCTCAGCATCGACCAACACATTCGTTGTGTATGTGAGCTTGGCAGCATGCAAAGCCAGCACACTGAAAATGTTTCAGTTCGCGTGAAGCCTGCTGTGACAGCATCTCGGTGCATCCAAAAGGAGAGATGGAGATTGATGGAGATGGGGTGAAAACAGCATGAAAGAGAGAATGGAGGAGACCCGTTTTAATGCAATGTCCCATTGTCCCAAGCTATGTGACACTGGACAGATGTCATACCGTGACGTGATCAAAATGCCACAGAGATGAAGGGACATCGCCACTACTGCAATGCATAAGCTAAAACAATAAAAAACATGAACATATTTACAACGTAAATCGTTTTGATAAACATCAATCCTTCCATTTTCTTAACCGCTTATCCCCACAAGCGTCGCGGGAGTGCTGGAGCCTATCCCAACTAGCAAGCATAACATCCTTATTAACATGCTTTGGTCACATTGGCATTTGGCATACAGAATGTCCAAAGTTTTATTCTACTTCTTATATAAAATTGTTCACTGATGAGAGAGACGATATGATTGAAGTCTCTGCTGACCAGTATGAGTGCACCAAGACTCCGAAATTGCTGCTATCATACTGTGTATGACATCAATCTCAATGGCTGCTGGATCTTACATACAAATGTAAACAAAGAACTGGAGTTTTCTAAAAGCCTTTTAATTCATCCATTATATTGCATACACAAGGAATGATTCAAATTTCCTCTCTCACTTGACTTTACATTACCTTATCAGTGAAGTACACTTCAAAGCAGTCATCTAGCTCATGGATGAAGCACAATTCCACCAGATCCTCCAATAGCACGAGGATTGGATGGACTCAAAACGTCTTTCAAGTTGCAGCTAATCTTCTTCGCCCCCTTGTTATTATACTGTAAGAAAAGTCAGGGCTTGACATTAAAACAATGACAAATACATATTCCTGAGCTGCAGGTTACTTTAAGTTCAAACTAGCCTGAAAAAAAAGAGAGCGAAGCAATTCCTGTTTGGTTGCTTAGCAACCAGTGCCGAAAATGCACATGTGATTCACTGTGGTGGGCGCCGGACAAGCTATGTGTAGTGTGAAAGTGCTTAACGGTGTTCATAGTGAAGGAAATGCCAAGACGCCTCTTGGTATTGATTAAAAATATAAACACACAAATGACAGTAGTCTTTCATTATTGTGGTTAATTTAAATGTTAGCACAAGTGCCACATTTTGAACAAAAAAGTAAAAATTGGACCTGCGCTTTTAAAGCAACAGCAGTACATTGTGTTGCAGGTGGACTACTGCATGAGTTGTGAGTCAAAATAGACCAGTACTTAGATATGTCAATTTGTTCTTTGCATTTAGGATAAGCGGATAACCGGCACAAACTTTAAAGTTCTATGGAGAAGAGAAAATAGTCAGGGAACCTGAAGTGTAGGAAGACATAAGGCAGGTGTTCATGTGTTAATATTCCCTCAGTGTGTTGCCATTAATACGCTACTGCTTGCAATCATAACCTACTTTATATATCATGGGTAAGAGGAAAAGTGAGTATCTATACTTTATGATTTGGGTTTTATAGCATCATAACAATCTCTGTGTTCTCCTGCATGTCCTGTTAACATTTTGTAGCCAATAAGTGAAAACATGCTTTATATTGGGGTACAATGGCAAATTTCTGCTCTCCCATTATTTATTTATTAATTTATTTTTTACAAACAGTATTCACTCGTTGTCAAGGAGACATTTTTTACATTTTATTTTTGCCCAGCCCAAAGCTGTGAGGATAGCCCCTATGAATTATGCCCAAGGGCACAGCAGCCCACACCCAACTGTCGCATGTGGGGTCCACACACAAATATTTATAAATCCGTGACCTTTATTGATTCTTTGAGATTATTTATTATTAATCAATGATACCTTTGCTTGAGCATCCCTTTTGTTCTAGATGGCATTGCCATTCTATGAACCCCATTTAACACCTCAGCCAGTGACATGCAGTTGTTGGCACTGTGATTGTCTGACCAGTACACGATGTACTGTACCCTGCCTCTTGCTCAAAGTCAGCCGGGATAGGCTCCAACTCACCTGCGACCCTAGTGAGGACAGGCGCTATCGAAAACAGATAGATGGATGGAGGGACGTCTTGTTCAAATTCTAAAAATACATAAACACAGCTCTCGAGTTCTCGTGCTAAATCTGTCTGATGGTGTTGTTGCTTTTAATGAAACATGTTGCTGTTCAACAGTTTTTTATCCCTCCTGAAAATAAATCCCTAAATTGTGACATTCCCCGCCCCTCTGACTGGTCAGCTGCAATATGTTCTCCAAATTGCCCTGCATTGGCTGCTTTTAATTGCTGTACAAGAGCAGACACTCATTTGTGAAAGTCTCAGACACTTCCCGTTGTCTGCTTTCCACTTTTTGAATCAAGTCAACCATTCAGAATTATAAAGTCTACCTCGTCTCATTTGCATCCCTGTGAAAGCCCCCACTTTTTTTCATTACCTCTGCAGTGTCTGCAGGTGAGTTCACCATTAAAAGAAAGGAAAAAGAATAAAAAAAAAAGAGCCCAAGTCCTCGGACTGCCTGGCCTGCCTCAATTAAGCAAAGTAGTGAGACCTGTTGTTGAAGTCACTGCAATTGAAGCAGCCAGCTGTGTTATCTTGAGAATCTCCACGGGCTTTAATTATTGAACCACTTAACGTGTGCTACAGAGTTCATCTTGATGCCGCAACACTCAATAGTCGGCTGCCAAGAAGTAAAGAGTCAGTGGGTGGGGTGCTGATGTGAGTGGGCAATTAGCAGCTTCCATTCAACTCTCGTCCTGGTGGACTTATTTCTCCTCATGTGGGGCATTCCCATCGCCGCATTCAATTGTTTGCCAGCACGTCACAATGACAGCCCCTCTCCACTACTTTCTGGAGCTCCACTATGTCACTGTGATAAAAATGACACTTGACTGTCATAAAATAAACACAAAAACAGTATTGGTGGTATCTTCTTCCAATATATGACCAATAAAACCACTCTACAAAAGTGTATCTGTGTCACTTAAACACATGGCAATATCCCAATAAATTATATTGATGTATAGTTCCTCCCCTCATCTAATCAAAAATTGACTTTTGATAGCTAAAATAATTGCGTCTCTGGAGTGCCTGCCTACACATCAAGCATGAAATTAAATAAGCAAATACATCTTTTATCTGCCTAGGAGCAAGCTCTTCTACTCAAGCAACCGGTTGCACAAGTCCACCTGTGGCCTGGTGTCAGTTACGTCTATTATCTTTGGTTTTGGAGTATTTTGATTAAAAAAAAAAATAGATCATGTCATGCACATATCAGGAAAATTTCTCGCAAACGATTTTCAATTGGATGAAGTAAAAAACAATGATTATGACGGTCCAAATTCAAATGGAAAAAATTACTTAATCCCCACAGGATATTAATGATGTTTAGGATATTAATGAGGTTTTACAACTACTACTGTGGCTTGTATTCATCCCATAATAACTTGCATTAAAACAATGTCGAAACTTTTTTCATCAACCTAAACATCTTTCAATTAACTTCAGAGAGGAAAGAGTTTTTCGATGCCCCATTAAGCCTCGCAGTTACATAAGGCCTTAAACGATAGCATTAGCGTTTCAGGCAATGATGGCTTTTCCACAGAGTTCTGGAAACATTTCTGACGCACACGAGAACCACAATTTTTCAAAATGCTGTTAGAGATTAAAGATAAAGTCCTACTTAGAAATCACATGAAAACACCCTCAATAAAACTACTACTGAAAACAGGGAAGACCTCAACTCATCTATCTATCTATCTATCTATCTATCTATCTATCTATCTATCTATCTATCTATCTATCTATCTATCTATCTATCTATCTATCTATCTATCTATCTATCTATCTATCTATCTATCTATCTATCTATCTATCTATCTATCTATCTATCTATCCATCTATCTATCTATCTATCTATCTATCTATCTATCTATCTATCTATCTATCTATCTATCTATCTATCTATCTATCTATCTATCTATCATCTATCTATCTATCCATCCCATTACACAATAGTTTAATTCACGGTGCCTTGGAAATGTATTCATACCCCCTTGACCTTATTCAAATTTTGCTCCCTTACAACCACAAAGTGAATTTTTTTTTTATTGAGGTTTTTATGTGATCCACCAGTGCCACGGAAATTATACGTAGTTTGCACAACGTTTCAGTAGATAAAAATATGGGGTGCATTTGGATTCAGTCCCCAGCTCGCATCAATACTTTTTAGAGCTGTCTTTGATTGCAATTACAGCTCCAGGTCTTTGGACATCTGTCTCTCCGAGTTTTGCATATCTAGACTGACATTTTTGCCCATTCATCTTTGCAAAATAGCACAAAGCGCCGCCATATTGGATGGAGAGTGAACTGTGAACAGCGGTTTTCAAGTCTTGTCACGGGTGCTCAATGGTATTTTTTGATTTTGACTGGCCAACTTTGATCTATTCTATTGTCGCTCTTTGGCTTTTTCTTTACAGTCAATGTCTTACTGGAAGATGAATTTCCTCCTCATTCTCAAGTCTTTTGCATCCCCCCCACATTTTTTTTAATGATTGCCCTGTATTTAGCTCCATTCGTCTTCCCATCAACTGACCAGTTTCCCAATCCCTGCCATGAAAAAGCATCCCCACAACATGATGTGACCCCCACCATGTTTCACAGTGGAAGTGTTGTATTTTGGATGATGAGCAATGTTAATTATTCACCACACGTAGTGTTCTCAACTGACAAAAGCACCTCAAGCAATGGAGGTGGGAGTGGCATTTACTCCCTGCAGCCTCCTTTGGGTGGCCAGGTGTTGGAGTGCCTTGGTGGCCATCCTGAGTCTCTTGATGCGGGAGAAATTGTTAAAGTTTTTCATAAATTTGATTAATGAGTTGCACTTCCAAGCCACTGTACTCTACAGTATATACTAATTTGGTGACTTCTGAAGACATCGATTGTACTGCATTGCATTTAATGATTTGCTGAATATAAATGCACGCGACACTTTTCAGATTTATATTCATTTAAAATTTGAAAAATCACGTGTCGTTTTTGTACCGTGCGATTGGCTGGCAACAGGTTAAGGGTGTACACCACCTCCTGACAGTTGACAGTTGGGATAGGCCCCAGCACTCCGTGCGACCCTCGTGAGGATAAGCGGCTAAGAAAATGGATGGATGGATATGTCGGTTTCATTCTTCTTTACAATTACATACTGGTCTGACGTAAAATCACACCAACATGCATTCAGGTTTGTGATTGTAAGCTCAGAAAATAAGAAATGGTTCAAGGTTTTTGAAGGAACTGTAAACACAGTCTCCCCTTTTGCGTTGCCATTGAGCTGCTGAAGCTTTTTTTCTTTGCACTGAATGCAAGGACCAACTTGGAAAGCCACACATCCATAACTAAACATGTTTGAACTGATTATAAATTGTTTTCGCTTTGCAGGTTGCTGCTTTTTGTGACAACTGATTGATGCATAAATTCCTTTCTTGCTCTGGAACACACATTTGGGTTACGAGTGAACCAGAGCCTATCCCAGCTGACGGACTGCACACCCTGGACTGGTCACCAGTTGACTTGAGGGGAAAAGGCATTTACATTGAGATTCACACCGAAGTACCGCAATTTCCGGACTATAAGCTGTGATATTTTTCACACTCTTTCAACCTTGCAGCTTTTGCAGTGATGTGCATTTTTTCTCACGGCCGCAAGGGGGCACTCGAGCAGAAAAGGTAAGAGTGAGACCGGTGGACTATATGTGCCAAGAAATTGACTTTTACCGGTATGATTTTTTCAATCAGCCCTGTTAGTGCTATGCTAGCATTAACGCTACTGTATTACTGCCGCGTATCAGCGAATTTTACTGGTATGTTTTTTTTTAACTGGCCCTGTTAGCACTGTGCTAGGGTTAGTGCTGTGCTAGCATGTTGCTGCTGTGGTACTGCTGCATCATAGGCTCTGTTTGGAAAGAAAAGCTCAGGTAATTATTAAAACTTTGAAAACTTTCTGTGTACTGTTTTTCTTTGTAAATATCTGATATTTCTATGCGGGCACAAGTAGCTTTTAATCAGGTGCCGTTTGTGTATGTACAAAATGCTTTTTCCTTTAAAAATGTACTGGGTGAGGCTTTTAATTAGGTGCATATCATTATCATTATCATTATCATATTCAAAGGAAAGTTAAATGGGAGTCAGTGGAGATCGGTGACCATTTAAAGTACATCTTACGAACACAAACTAAAGTTCAGCTGTTCTGGCAGGCTTTTCCTGACATTCTGTTAGACACATCATAATATATGGGCCATGGTCCGCAGAAAGCTTTTACGGCAAAGGAGGAATTCCACTCTTTAAAGATATCAGTGAGGAGAAGGGTACTAGTGGATTTATAAGGCATTAAATATTCCATGCAGCACAGTAAAGACAGTCAACATCAGGTGGAGAATAAATGGCACAAAAGTGAAATCACCAAGTATCTAAGTCATACATACATTTTCTGAGCCGTTTATCCTCACAAAGGGCGCAGGAGTACCGGAGCCTATCCCAGCTATCTTCACACAGGAGGTGGGGTACACCCTGAACTGGATGCCAGCCAATCACAGGGACAGACAACGGTCGCACTCACAATCACACCTAGGGGCAATTTAGAGTCTCCAGTTAATGCAGGTCTTTTGGATGTGGGAGGAAACCGGTGAAAACCCATGCAAGTAGGGGGCTCCACACAGGTAGGGCGGGGATCTAATGACTTGGCCACCATGCCACCCTAAGAATCTTGTTTCTCTCTAAAATGGAGGGAAAAAATGATCAGGGAGACTGCCAAGAGGTTGACAGCATTATTGAAGGAGCTGCAGGAATTTCTGGCGTTACAGGCTGACAACAATCTCCCATCTCACGCATACAGAATGGCTGGACTATCGGGTAGGGTGGGAAGAGAGAAGCTTTGTTTTACTAAGGACAACACAGTTGAACTCTTTAAAATGCACGGGGGCGGGTGTTTAGGTTCATAATTCGAAAAGGTTTGTTTGGCACCAACACAACAATGCTCATCAACAAAACAACACCATACCTACAGTTAGTGCTGTCAGTTGTGTGAGACTGCACAGGGAGGCATCGTGGAGGGTGGGGGGGGGGTGCACCCATGCGCAAGGGGCATGGGTTTTTGACATGGGTGATATTACCATTAGCACCAGGCCCACATTGACAATTGGATTTATAATGTAAAAATGTACCACCTGTTGCTTTTGAATGTTCTTGAGTGGTGAAAATTTAATTTGGGATGTCTTTCTTCTGCTGGAAGTGGGGTATTAGTCATGGTGGGGGGAATTCAGAGCTGTTTTAAATACCAGTTATTGTTAGCACCAAAACGTCTGGCTTCTGTTACAAAGTTAAAAAAAAACATGGCAGAAAATCCTATTAGAGAAGGTAAAACTGATGTGGGTTCCACGTGTCATGACTTTTACGGTGAATGGTTAATTCTGAAAACAAACCCCTCCACAGTTATGGGAGAATGTGCAATGTGCACTTGTTGCCCATCTCAAAAATATTTCATTTTTGTTGTGGTTGTAATATTTACATTAATGCTGTAAAAGGTTTCTACCTCCATCACAAAAACCTGGCATTTGAACAGGGGTGTGTAGATTTGGGATTTTGACTGTTTAATAATTTAGAGTTTTCATTGAACAGAGCGTGAGATACGTGACAGAATCAGAGAGACAAACTGAGATTACAACTTAGATCCTCGAACACAGAAGACTGCAAAGCTCACAAATGTTACAATTCCATCATCGACTGCCATTTATTAGTATCAAACCACTGCTACAAAATTACATCAAACATGATGAAAATGGACTTGCATACGTGCTATACTGTACACAATGTAAGCTTTAAATCAATTAATGTACATGGATTTTCTTGTATTGGGACAAATATCAATATATATTTATATATTTCAATATATTTATATAGGTATAGGTATATCAATGCCACTTATTTATATCATTCCAGTGATTTAGAGCCTATAAATGTACAAGCGGTGCCTAAAGGACCTTCAAACACATTTGAGTAAACATTTCCATTCTCCTCACAACACTTCTTAAGTAATACCATCATATTTTCAACATTAAATAATAAAAAGATGATGAAGATCACGTGGTGGCCATGGAATAAGAATCCATCCATAATTTTTGAACAAACAGCATTAAAAAGTGTACTTGTGTGTGTGTGTGTTTCTGCACGTGGAACAAAAAACAAAGAAATACAAAGAGTATGTTGTACTTGTGGAAGGGAGCAGTAGTGGAGGAGATTTTTCCTTTCAGGCCCTCTGAGGGCCATCCAAAATATATGAAAAAATAGGAGACAAATGTTGGATGAATATGTATTGTGAGCATTTGTGCGTCACCTTTTTGGGGCCTTTTATAGCAGTTCCTGTCACGTTTTATTTGTTTTCAGAATTGCCAAGCTGGTCCTCCGCTCTTGTTTTTCCACCACCAACAAAATGTCACCGCAAAGAAATGACGTGGGCTGCATTTGTGAGCATTGGAAACAAACCGAATGGTGCACACAGAAGCATTACATCAACTGTGCCGCAATTTCTTTAAAAGTTCCATTAACAGCTACTGACTTATTTTGCACGTCTCACTTGACTGATGCTTTTCAAACGTCCAGTCCGACAATGGCAGCTGCCACACTAGCAATACACACTTGAGCCAATTTTTTTTTTTCTTACCCACTTCTTTTTCTGGGAGTGGGTGAAGTACATTTTGTCTTGCCCGTGCATTTGACAGAAGGACTTATTGCAAGCTGCCATGTGACACAAACGTGCAGCAAGTGAATGCAAGTGTGCTTGTGGCTTTTTCTTTTGATGCTCACCTATTATACTCAGTGAGGTGCAATGTGACTGCTGCAGAGGCAGGCAGCAGAATCCAACAACGTCTCCCCAAATCAGAGGCACGGGAAAGGATTTATTAACGACACAGCCAACCCCACTCCAATAAAAGAAAAAACAAACAAAATCAAATCAATAATGACAAATACAGAAACGAGAATAATGGACAAGAAACCCCATGCAGCCCTACATGTCTTGGCTGGATAGCGCATTTTTTAAATCAACCTGAAGTGCACGGAAGGAGCAATAAATCCCTTTGCTATTTTAAAGCTATGAAGAAGCATTAGGGCCACACACACACACAGACATAGAAAAAGAGTAGCATGAGAATAAATTAATGATGTAGCTGGGCAGAAAAAGTGGTAATACTTCAATAAGAGAACAATATTTCTTGTTGAGAAAGGAGTCACAATCCTTAAATAAAATCACATGATGATAGTTTAATAACATTCCAATATGACGATCATAAACATTTAATCGTCAAGGGTCAAGTTAACGATTCTTGAGCAATTCTCGAATTTATTCATGTAACATTTCAAGTGCTGCTCTCTGACGAATATTCTCATTTGAATATCTCACAACTTTTTCTTTCTCGAAATGTAATTCCAATCGATGCCCACATATTTTTTATTCTTTTTTTTTCTTCTATGTGGCCCTAACACTCTTTTTGTAAACAGCAAAGGCATCACGACGTGTGCAATCTCCCTTCAGGTCTTCAAGTGCCATCTCACCTCCCCACATTGTCATATATGCGCTACTGTGGACGAAGTCTGACGGGTGGAGTTGTTGTTTCTGTTTGTCGGAACCTACTGTACTGGCTCTAAGAAACATTTTTTAATATTTCACTGATAGTAGCTGCAAGGAAGGGAGCTGTCAGCTACAGTGTGTCCATCAGAAAGAAATGTGCCTTTGAAATGAATTTGCAGAGCACAGGTCTAGTGTAAATGGGAGTTGAACCCTGCATATTTAATATGGAGGGTAAAAAAAAAAATGCAGTGCTTGGTTATTTGGAGGCACATCAGCATGATGAAAATGCAATCCAATTTAGTAAAAGTGCAATTTTATTTCTTCTTGCACTCCCTGAAGTGACTAAGTTAAGTGCGCAAAGGTCACCATGAAGCACATTTCTGGTCATAATTAAAGAGGAACATAATTATGATACTAGCGCGCAAACGTGTAAATGGATAAAAATTGAAAGGAGGTCACATTATTTATGTAAATAGTTCCATCCATTCATTATCAGCGGAAATAAACGACGCTGACTGCAAGACTGCACTTAATAATTGTAGCTAACAGCAAGTCTCGTTTTTCTCGTTTTGCTATTTTGGGGGCGTTTCTGTTGTCAATAATTAAGAACTGTCCCGACCCATTTTTCTTCCCAGCATAGCGAGGCACACTGTTTTCTAATGATTGGCCCACACAGAGGTTTTACTTCTTTGTTACAAGGAAGGTAACAAAAAAAACTGCAGTGAAAAAACAAACAAACAAACAAAAAAATGTATTATGACATCTAGGCGCTTGGTTTCACACTTTTTAAGGATCATGCCAGCACACCGCCTTGTTATTTTTATTTTATTTTTTTTACAAAGCTAGCATCATGTTTAAGAATATTGCTACCCATGAGTTGTGCTACATCATCTGTATGTAGCTAAACGTCCCATAGCTGACGTCACGTTGGGCTTCTTGAGATCACATCCAAGTATTACACCGAATTTTGGCTAAAATCCCACCCAAATGATCAAATCCTGAAGATTAATTTGTCAATTAATATTCCAATGCCACAGAAGAAAGCAAACTAAAACATACTGCTTGGTGTAACTGTGGATTAATGCGAGGTCTACTTCCATCATTGTGGTGTTTAACAAAATACTTGAAGGCACATTCAGTACAGTACTTCTGGGGCTCCCGGGACTGCCATAACAGGTCGTTTATATACAACTCAATGCATCGCTTGGATCCCGATACAGTATATGGAGATGGCTCATTTCAAACTTCAAGCATGGGGCTCCTCTACACGCCCAAATTTATTTAAAAGGGGGGATTTCTGCTGTTAGCAGGGAGGTGAGGCTTGTAAATCAACATTTTAATTTGGACTCGAGACCATCACGGAACAGCCCGTTGGAGCGCACAGCGCGTTCAGTGTCACACGGTCGGAGTTTGCGCAAACAAAGTACGATCAGAGCCGCTGCTCACTGCATTCCGGGATGAAATGAACCGTGATTGATGTTTGTAAATATGCCAGAAGATTTAGCGAGTAACAGCCCAGTCAATAACGACGGCAGGCGCAAAAGCAGGATAATCCTATATGCTGTGTCCGCTGTGGCATCAGGCCATCTGGGCTCAGCCGAGTATTTGCACGGTGTGTTTGAGGCCGTAGAGGAGGGCCAACAAATATGCATGGGACCCCACAATAAACATGACTCAGCAGCAACACTGGGACTAACCCATAGGAGTGTTTATGAACTCACATAAGGGTTTAAGGATCAGAACGTGACCATTTTTTTTCCAATTACAAATAAGATTGAATTAATACAAAGAAATTATTACATGTCTCCCTGCAAAATATTCAACATCCAATACATTTGATGTGGAATACAGTGGTGCCTTGAGAACAAATACAATCTGTGACCACACATAACACAAAGCAATTGTATCTCAACTCATCTTTCCATATTGAAATGAATGCCAAGACCAAAAAACCTAAAAAATGAGAAAAATGGCACGATAATAATATAATGTTGGACTTTAGCGGAAATGATAATAACATAATTGAAGATAATTTAAAGAAGTAAACTGTTTGTGCGTCATGATCAATTCACGGCGGCTTCTTTTGGTATACATGACTTGACCACAGGGTGGCAACACAATACAGTGATGCCAGAAAATACAGAAGAGGTTCACTCAACTGCTGTAGGTGAATCAGTTATCTACAACAATACTAGTTTTCATAGAATATAAAAAATATATGCTTACGAGTGTTGGCATACTATCTGTCTACATGTGTTGCAGCACCATTTGTGTTGAAATAGCCATTGCTTTAAAAAAGAAAGCCACATTTCCCAAAATTACTCACACAATAATAAAAAAAATAAAAATAGTTCTGGTTAAATTAGGTAATAATGTCTGTTAACACAAATACAAAATCTAATAAACCTATTCAAAAGGAGGTCAAGAAAAAGTACAATGAATATAAAAATCAACGCATAATATAACTCATAACAGGGGCTCAGTGAGGGGCGCAACTCTCAGGATAACTTAAAAAAAAGTGTTGACACTTTTAGGGGGGGAAGTGATAGCACTGAGTTTTTTTATGTTTATGAGGAGAGAAAACAAAATGGTTTCAAGCAAAGGGCACTTTGCTGGAGCACCACAAGGGATCTATGTGTGCATATGCCCCTTGTAACATATTTGTGGGCTGTTTACCTTGATGAATTGGCATTAAGGTAGCGGACCTAAAATTATGTTGTTTGTCTACATATATTCATCCATTTTCTGACCTGCTTATCCTCATGAGGGTTGCGGGAGTACTGGAGTCAATGTATGTACTGTGTATATATATATATATATATTTTTTTTTTATTATTATTTTTTTTTTGGGGGGGGTGAATTGTTTTCTGCTAAACTGCTGGTTGTTGTTAAGTGAGTTGAGTTGAGATCACTTGTCTTTCAAATTCTTTCCTGCAAGTCAAACCAAACAATTATCCTAATAACGACTAGTTGCTCCCAAAAACGTGTTGGTTGTATCACTCATAAATCAAGGCACCACTGTACTAGCAAGTGATTACTGTTAGCACAATTTCAGGCTGTCATCAATTGCGTCACAAAAATTTGCAGGGTAACGAGAGGCGACTGTGAAAAAATAAAATGAAGAAATCAACAATAAATGGCTGAAATTTCATGTCAACATGCGTCACAAGCACACTCTGGACGTCAAGCAGTCAAGTGTGTGAAAACTAGGACTACACACACACAGACTGTCAAGATACGAATGTATCTATATTTTCTCCACATAAACATACACATTGAGTCTGTTCTACAATACTGCAATATCGGTGCACGCCCTCTCCCTGCTTTGAAAAGGAGCTCGGTTGATTGCAAACATTTGTTCTTTTTACTCGACAAATAAACCTCCAGACAGTCATGACATCTCAATCGATGCAACACCGTGCTCATTCAAATCAATTGACGTCACATAAGCGGTCGTTTCTGTTATACATTGTTTTTACGTATAAAGGAAGTGAATAAATATGTTCCTCACTTATTGTTCAGTGTACCTTAACATTTAAACAGGACCATATGGTGCAGGTTTTTTTCTCTCTTTTTTTTTATTTTTAGAATTTGTTAAACAAGCTAACAAGAAAAAGAAATCACCACAAAACCAAACGTAGAAGCAATAACAGTGTTTGTGCTTTAAAGTCTTTTAACTGCCATGGCTATTTCGCTAAAAGATTTGCAGTTTCAAGTTCATGTGAGGATACTGGTGGGAGTTTAACACGACAAAAACTCAATAAATTGTCCCCACTTGTCTAATTTGGACTATTGGTTTGGATGGAACATTCAGTAATACAGTTTCTTAAACAAACATTTAGTGGCTCGTCTAAATGTCCTTCATTGAGTATGTTACTATTAAGGCTTTAGAGTATCTTCTTATACTGTTGATTGATAGATACTGGAGGATGATTATGCCATATACAGAAAGTCAGAAGTTACCAAGTTCAGTTTACATAATGAAACAAAATAGAGCACTTGATTTAGTTTGATTTCATGGACATTCACATACTCTATGGATGAGTCAACCTTGAGTTGCTATGCAGTTTTTAGCTGTAATCATAAATATTTGGGTTGAAAAGTGAGCAGGTTTGTATTGACACTTTTCCACAAGTCACGAGTTCATTAATATAACCCTTTTCTGCAACGTTTCAGCCTATTCCCGAATAATGTGCAGCAATAACAGGGTTGGTCGGGTACCAATGCTGTGTTACAGCGATTTGTGAAAATTGGTCATCAAAGTTGAAGCTCCACCTAGTGAAGTCGGGGCAAAGCTATGTTTTATTACTGCATGAGATGCAGCAGCTTGATGTGACACAACTGGCGGTGCCCAATAACACACTATACAAACGATTGGCTATTCTAGAAATTGCTATTTCATACAAACGGTGTTGCTGTTCGCATTCAGCTAAAACGTTTCGGGGTCGTAAATCGTATATTCTCAGTGGAATCTTTCAACGTCCTGCCAGTCTCGAATGCAGCAGATAGCGTGACATAACCACCTCTTTGAGAACTATTCTAGTATGAACTCTCGTGTACGAGAAGGGGGAATTAACCACTGCCACCTTCCCCAGAATACAAACAACGAGTCACGAAATCATTAAGATGCAAGCAGAACACGTGAGGTTGGTATTTTCCTCTTGACTGAAACAGTAAAGACATTTAGCAAATGTGACAAGTTTTTATATCTGCAAGGAGAAGCAAGGCGACTGTTCCTTCCGTCATCTGTACATGTTCGTTAAAGTCCTCTCAAAAAAAAAAACAAAAAAAACCCCTAAAAAAATCAACGTGTTAAGATACAGATATGTTACAGGTAACTTTTCTACTTTCACTACCTGATTCAAGCTTTTAAACAGGCCCACTAACTAAAAGCAAAGAAAATGATTTGACTACAGCTTTTGTTGTTGTTTTTTTATAGTAAAATGAGTTTTTTTCTTTCATTTAGCCACCCACAATGCATTCAACTAAACATTGTTATGGTAATCATGTGTACTGAGAGAATTGGCACAATTGCGTCTTTATCCTTGTAAGAGATAAACAGATGCAAATGTCAAGTGAGTGAAGTTGAGCGTTTGATACGATTGGACGCCAAGGAGGGAGAGGAGCTGATTCATCCATCAATCAGAAAATGAAAAAAAAAACAAAGAACGAAAACAACAAATAGTATTTACATGAAGTTCACCATGACAAAAAAAAGAAAGAAAGAAAAATATTATTATTTTTCCCCTCTTTGCCTTGCAACAAACTGCACCCGTTTGGAATCCAGTCATGGGCGATGTCACCAAAAACTTGTAAATGCTCTCGACAGTCACTTTGCTCGCCGCTCTGCCGCTAGTACACGGCCATCAAGGTGGTCAGAGCCAGGACTAGGTAATGGCAGGCCAGCGGGACGTGCGCGCTTCCTGTGCTCCCATAGGGCGCCGTGTTGGGTGCTGTTGGGGGACAACATGACATGATTAGTTGCAGTGGCGCATTACAAAACTTTCAAGTCATGAGTTCAGTAAGTTTCTTTTAGGAACATGTTAAAAAATGGAAGATGTTGACTAAAAGTGCTTTCGGCAGATGAGTTACAACAGAAGAAAAAAAGCATTTCTGATCTAAATGAAAAAAGAATTGTGCCTTTCAAAGCCCATTTTGAGGAGTATTTTCGAATCGGTACACATTTGGACTTTAAAGACTATTTCATATCAAAGCAGAGTGTCTGGTTAATTAAATAAAGACCTGCACAAGAACCCAATTAGTCTCTTCTTTTTTGTCAGGCATACAATTCGTTTTATATTCAAAGTCGTGTTGTACTTTACAAGATTTTAATTGAGATCATTTAACATATTAATCACTCTTCTCAAGTAAAGCAACATCCTCAAGTTGCACAAAACTTCATCTAATGATGAAGACTTGGGAAATTGGCAGAGAAATATGCACTTGAACTTAAAATAAAATGACTTGCTTCGGTGGTCACTTTGATTACAAAAAGCATTAAGAAAGAGGGACGGGGGAAAAATAAAAATAATTTAACTCGACAAAGTGAAACTCAGAAATAGGTCGATGCGAAATTTCTGCCTCAGAGCTCCAATGAATTCCCAGTGAAAATACTGACAAAATGTGGACGCAAGAATTCATTAATTGCATTTGTTGTTGCAGTCCACTTGCAAGTGTTGTTGTGAGACCCAAAAGATGGAACTGCCGCTACATCCCTGGAGTGGAAAAGAATGGCCTTACGTGCAAAGAAGACACATTTAAGTTAGTTGAGATTTAGCGAAGGTCTGTGCTCTACTGAGTGTGACCGAATGCATTCAATTTCTTTCTGGCATATGTAAAATCATAATCAAAATGTGTTATGAACAAGTCTGATAGAGCCAATATGTGAGTATTGTGTAACAACAGCATGTTTTGACTTGACCATTACCCATTTGAGATCAGTTTTGTATGACTTTATAGTAAGAGTCAAATGATGTGCGCGCTAATATATAATATATAATAATCTATATATAAGCTAATATATCTTGCCTGCCGCAAATACATTTTGACTAAGAGTGTTATTTTTTTTCTGACACTTGTCTTCCAAAAGGACATTGGCAACAAAGAAACTAGTATCCACACTGAATTATGTCGCAAACATTTGCCCGTTGCCATGCAGATGTGGCTGAGTGAAGATGTAGACTGCTACGTTAGTTTCTCAAACTAGTTGTTCGCTCCCCCCATACTCCCCCACCCGTCTGCCTCATTGCCACTGAACGCTCAGCTCCCGAACTCTGGAACTCCCTGACATCTGCCATTCGTCACATTGACTCTTTTCCTCTCTTCAAATTCAGACTGTAAACTAAAACTGTCAAGACACCTTTCCTGAAGCTACCATGAATATTGCCTATTTATTGTGTGTGCATGTGTATGAATGTACATAGTATCTTCATGTAATTTTACATTATTTTATTCATTTTTTCTGTGATTTTAATCATTATTTTATTGCAGTGTTCTTGTTTTTTTTGAAAGCGCTTGAAATAAAATATATGATTGTTATTATTACTAGCAAAGTGCTGACTGGCTGGCTCATATGCATGTGTTACATGGGATCAAAAGATAGTCTTTTCTGTTGGTGTCGTGTTTAACATTTTTGACATTATATTTGCGCCTGATCTGAATTCCTGTATATGTTTGTAATTTTAAGACAAAAACCCTGAGGTGCATCAGCAAAGGTGTTTCTTATTCCCTGCTAATTTGTCATTAAAGTTAACTGTTAAATGTATTGTAGGGTTTTTTTTTTTAACAGAATAATAATAAAACTTTCTTCTATGTTGTATTTGTATGGTAACTAAAAATGTTTATTAATGATTGTACACTTTACAAACTATGAAAGCAGTGGACCCAACCATCCACTACCGCGCTCCAGAAATGCTTGGGCCCACCAAGTGTAGTGTTGGCGAGAGATGCCACGTTTTCTCCTCCGGCATCAACTACTGTGGGGAGAATCATGCCTTCAAAGACTGTCACCGGGAATAAACTCGCAAAGAAGTTGAAGGAGAGCCACAAGAAAAAGAAGGTACTGTATTTTCTTTTCAGGGTCTGGCATAGAGGCATGGAGTTTCAAGAAAGCTCAAAAGAGCCATCAGGATCACCAAGAACAAAGTGCCTCTATATTCTGGAACCTCCTTGCAGATTCTTTGAATTTCACCACCAGCTTCTCCATCTGACTGGCCTCAGCCCAAAATCACTGCCTGATGACCTCAACTCAACTTAAACAGCACATTCGATCTAAGACCAGTTGACAATTTGAACACATCCGGTTTGCATACCAAGCAGCCAGAGGCTTTGTGCTTGTGTGGCTACCTGGGTGGTGTCTTCTCCTTAGTCCCCCTCTCTTGCACTGTGGCTCTGGAGTGCTCCCACCATCTGTACGTCTTTGGCCCTGATTGCCTCTTGCATTTCACGCAGTATTGTCGCCAATTTGTTGTATCTTATTATGTTTCAGCATTTCAATTTCCACGTCCCTGAGTCGCAGTAAGCTCTGACTAAGTTTTTGATTATCGACCTCTCCTCAGTTCTATTCCTGACAGAACAAACTGACAATAATATGGATCCAGCAGACTCAGATCCAGTGCATAATGCCCTCCAAGCACAGGGTCATGAAGCAGGACGAGCAGTATCTTACTTTCCATAGACACCGAGAAGAGCCGCCTGAGAGTCACGTCTCAACGTTGAAACAGGTGGCCTCTCAGTTAGAGGTTTTAATGAATGCTGTACAGAAAAAATAATCAGTACTCACACGGCCTGATGCAATTAGAGTCCGACTTTTTTCATGTGAACCAGTCACCACAGTGCAACCTGTCGCCTCCATGGCACTTTACCACTGTTCTCGTGATCAGAGAAGTTCTTGGGGGATTTCTACTCAGGCATTCATCACCCTGTGCGAACTGAACGTTGGACTGCAGCCAGCTGCCTTCCTTGCCTTGTAGGCTGAGATTATTTTTTAGTGCCACTGTCATGAAATGGATGAGTTTTAGTATGTTATCAATGAAAAAACGGCAGCGGGTATGGACCCATCCATTTTTTTCACCACAAAACATGATTTTGACGTAGATGCCTTTTTGTAACTCCCGCCGGGCTGGCTCATACATATTGTCTGCAAGTCTGTTGTTAGTCAGAAGTGATCCGCATATCATCTAAATATGGCTCGAAACAATAGGGTAATATTGCCCTGGTAACTTCACTCGGCCATGTTATGTTTTCTTTGAAAAGAGATTTTGTGTCAGAAGGGGCGTGTTTGTCTCCCATTGTAAGGGCCACAAAGTATTTTAAATTTTGAATGTCCCAGTGTGATGTCACGGAGAGGAGATGCAGCTAATATGGCTATCACTTGAATGTTGAATGAGACTTCCGCAACTTTGGGCATGGATGACGTGCTCTCCACTCAGATTTATTTTTCGTATAGACATTTAAGTGAATAATGTTAGATGTATTTTTCATTACAATATTTATTTTAGAATGTTTATAGGGATGACAGTTGGGCTTTAAGTATTTCGTAATGACTTTGGATTTATTAATTCTCCCACTGTCTACTAAACCTTGTCAATGTCATCTTGCGTGACATGTTGAATGTTTGTATTTGGATATTTGGATGACATTTTGATATCCTCCCCCATAAGGAGACTCTTGTTAAGTGTGTCCACTCTGTTACAGCGGCAATTGCAAAATGTAAAAGCTGAGAAACGTGAGTTCTGCTTTAAGAGGAAGTCAAAACTCATGCCATGACTAATTGGCCCACCACAACTTTACACTGGCATGTACAAAGGTTTTTGGAGTTTGTACATTTCTATAGATAATTCATTCAAAAATTTAGTATGATAACCTCACATTTACACAGCCTTAGCTCATCATACAGAACCTTTGTGTGTAACTCTGCTTGTCAGTCTGCTTTTCAGAAACTTAAATCAAGCTTTACCTCAGCCACAGTCGTCACTCTGCCGGACCTCAAATGGCAGTTTGTAAAGAAATTCGATGCATTTCACGTATGAATAGAAACACTGCTCTCGTAAAAAATGCCTCAAGGATGGTAAGTCCCTGCCGATAGCACAACATCCTTGGTTTGACATTTCTATAGACTTTGTGAGGACTTTATTACGGGAAATCAAAAGTTTATCAAGGGAATACCGCTGTCCTCACTCTCACTGTCATAGCCACATTTTTAAAAAACGGTACATTTCATTACACTACCTAAATGCACCTTCACAAAAGAAACTAAAGATAAAGATAAACAACATGTTTAGGTTTCAGGGTTTATCCAATAATGTAGTGTCGGACAGGGGACCCCAATTCATTTCAGTATTTTGAAAGGAGTTTTGCAGCCTAATAGGCACTACAGTCAGTCTGTCAACTGGGTTTCATCCCAAAACCAATGGACAACATGGAGACTGGGCTCTGATGTCCTGCCTCACAGGATTGACCATCTTGGACCCAGAAGTTGTGTAATTCTTTCCTGCCATTACCTACCCCCCACCCATCTGCACTGGCTCTTGGAGCGAGCCTGACAAATTTTGCGACACTGAACAAAGTCTTACAAAACTGTGACTGACTGTAATAGGATAATAGGCCATTTTCCCAGAACTGATGTGGCACAGCAGTTTGGGCTGTCTACCAAGCATACGTCATTCTGGATGGAGTCCAAGAAGCTAATTTCTGATTCATTGCACATTTCCCCATAACCAAGATCATCAATATTGTCACTATGAAGCTTAGGATTCCAATGTCAATGAGGGTCCAACTCTCATTCCAAGTCAGCCTACTCAAACCTGTCAAGGAGTCCTCTGTGGTCCCACATCCCAGACCCCCTCCTCGTCCCCATCTCATGGATGGTGGCCCTGTCTTTAAGGAAATGACTGTAGTCGCCACGTTGTTGGGTGAAACACATGCAATCTCTGGTGTACTAGGATAGATACAGGGCTGAGGAATGGTCATGGATCCCTTCTAGATTCAGTGTTGATGACTCGGTCATTGGGGACTTCTATGATGATCATCCTGAGGCTCCTGGACTGTCTGATGCAAGAGCAAGTAACAGGGGTGTCATGATCCTGCCGCTCATTCCAGGCAGTGCGGGGTCCCCCGCGCTCGCGCTAATTGGGAGGCACACACCTGCGCCTCATGCGGGCTGATTATCCCGTGTATATATAGGACCCCGATGACCACTGGTGCTCCGCCAGATCGTTGAGCTTCATGCCCCATTCGAATACTCCCGTATCCCTGATCGTCAACCCGTGTGTACCGACCTCCGCCTGTTCTTCGACCAACCCCGTAAGCCTAACTCCTTTGACACTTCTGCCTTCCTTGATCGATCTCCTGTGTACCGATTCCTGCCTGCCCGCTGACCTGCTCTCTATGCCCGACGTCTCAACTACCGCTGCTGCACCTGACTGCCTGCCCGATCCCCGACCATTGAATAATAAAGGTTTTCCCCCGAACTACCTTGTTATGCTTGTGGGGTTACGTGGGTGGTGTCTTTCACATTGTTCCCCTCTTTAGAAAACCCTGGTCCATAGTCCTCTTACCACCTACACCTCATTGGCACAGATTGCCTCTTGCATTTCATGCCATGTCTCATCCTTCTCTTTTTGCCAGTTTGCTGTACCTTCCTGTCACATTGCAACACTCCTAGTTCCTTGTCCCTGATCAGAATTAGTCCTCACCCAGTTTTTGATAACTGACCTTGTCTTTTGTGTCACATTTTTTGGATACTGTTGCTTTCTCTGACAGCCCACTCATGTTTCTCCCTCACAGCACACAGAGAGAATCCATTTGAGTCTCCACAAGTCTGTGTCTTCTCATCAATGTATTCATCATCTATACTTATGAGAAACAAAATACCACCCAAATGTCACCTGGTGAAGTTGGTTGTTGATAGAATTCCTCCTGTCCATCCTATCCAGCTTCATTCAGCACCAAGGACCTGCTCTGCAGCAGTCTGTTAAGTGGTGTGAAACCTGCCGGCTGGAACTGGATCCCAGCAAGACTAAGGAGATTGTAGTGACCTTCCCCAGAAGAAAGAGAGAGGTAGTTGCATCTGTCCCTACCACTCTTCATTGACTGTGACAAAATACAAATATCTTCATCTTCATTGGCTACCTCCAACACAGAGGTGATCCTAAGGAAGTTCAACCAGAGAATTATAGTACGTGCCCAGCAAGCTGAATATTTTTTCAGTCAGCAACACGATTGTACTGACGTTCTTTTGGGCAGATCATGTCGTTCATTATGGTCTGCTATTACCATTCTATCAAAATGGAGAAGAATTGCAGTCGAATCCATTTAGCTCAGAAACTCGTGTCAAAGGTCTCTGAATCTAAATGTTAGTAAAGGTTGTGTAAATGGCAATGTTAGGGCTCTGAAAATGTGAAAATATTCCATGTATAGTTGATTTCAATGGGAAATGTTCATTTGTGTGGAATGGTGGGGATTGGTTGGAGCATCTGCCTTGCAGTTCTGAAGTCCGGGATTCAAATCCTTGCCCTGCCTTTGAGTTTGCATGTTCTCCCCATTGCTTATGTGGATTTTCTCCGGTTTCGACCCATAGCCCAAAAACATGCATTAATTGAGATTAAACTGCCCTTAGTTTTGATTGTGGGTGCGATTGGTTGTTTGTTTCAATGTGCCCAGTGATTTGCTGGCAACCAGTTCATGGTGTACCCTGCCTCCTGCCCAAAGATAGATGGGATGGGTTCCATCACTCCTGCGACCTTTTTTGAGGATAAAGTGGCCCGAATAATTGATGTTCTTTTAATAATGTGAACCACATCAAACTTTGATAAGTGTCATGGCTGCAGTGCAACATGGCAACACTGTAGTTGGAGATCTGTTTTCACTACGGTGTTATTAGACATACCAGAGTATTTTACATATCTAAAATCATCAACATGATCTAAAAAAATACACAGTACATAGTATTTTTATAGTCTGAATATTGACATTAGGCTGAGTAAGGACATAATTTATCTATTAGATCAGATGAGTGTGGTGTTTGGGACGATTGATGAGAATAATATTTTTTTCTGTTTTACTTTTCTCAGTCCAAACACTCTGGCAATATTGTTTAAAGATAGAGATATAATATTGAGCCGACCAGGAGAAGCTCTTCAGTGCTTTTACCTATCCAGCAGCAGAGAGCATAAAAAGCTGGATCTTAGTCACAATGCTGCAGCTCACGTTCTGACCAGAACAAAGAGATCAGAACATATTACCCCATTTCAAAAGTCTCATTTGAACAAACAACTTTCTGCTACTGGTCTGTTCAGCACAAGATGGTTTTAGGTTCTGAATACATGAAGACAAAACAGTGGACTATAAACGTAGTAGGGCTCTGGATAGATTTCACGTCAATTTTATCAGCCTGATCAACTGATAATTGGCATTTTATGCTGATCAGTTCTAATCTCATAATTCGCCGATTCGATCAATGACATCATTGATCCGCTCTGTCGGTGTAGTGCACACCACTTTTGAAACCCTGAACTAGTTTATATTGATATAGTAGTATTTATGTCGTTTTTAGTCTTTTCACATAGTACTGTAAATATCTGATACCCACTAAAGTTATTACAAAAACATGTTGGCGGCATGGCAGAAACAAGATGGCTGACAGACGACACGTAATGCCTGGATCAGACTACAAGACAAATTTGCTCTTTCATGATTGCACTATGTAAGACTACAGTAATAATATCTTGCATTCTGATACCACCACACAGAAAAAAACCTGTGTCGGTGGTCACTGGTGGTCAGGACAGGAGAGGATGTTTGTGTAAGGCTTGCTTGAGGTAGGCTCATGTACTTTAAAGGGGAATTCCAGTGGTTTCCATGAACAATGTATCCAATAGGTCATGTAATATGTACTTATGATAATGTAATGTTAAATCCTCTCTCATTTAGTAGAGTTTTGAGAAGATTTTTATCGACAATTACGGATTTTGAGGGGCGCTGCCATTTTCACGAGTCACATGACCTACATCCGCGGATGTGACGTGTTACATGCCGTTCTCGGTTTTATCCTCATCTGATGAAGAAATAGCAGTTTCGGTTGATCGGATACTATCAAACAGATTTGAACCTGTGGCTATAAATAATGTTGAATATTGGTTCTTTGGGCGGAATGACGAGACGTCTGACTACTCAAAGGCCTATGCGCGACACATAAGTGCGTAGGCAAAAGCACCCTGGAGCTCCGGGCCGGCAGCCGCGGATGGTTCTTCGAACGAGAATGACGAGGAGTCAGACGAGCGAGCTCCGGTGGCGGGCCGCGAGCTGAAATTTTTAATTGAAAAATGTTACGGCACACCAACAAACAAAAATGTCACAAAATGTAGATACCATTTTCAAGCGGCTTATCTTCAAAAGGCTCATGGAGCCTGTATCAGCTAACTTCAGGTGAAGTTTGAACTACACCCTGAACTGGTCACCAGGCAGTCACAGGGTACATATCAATGATGCCTACACCAAAGTCAGGCGTGTGTACCACGACACCATCAGTGACTGTACAGAGACACATCATTTATTGTAAATATATATTTTTGGAGCAATTAGGTACACAAATAAACAGTAAATGAACAGGTCATTAAAATATACTCATTGCAGTTATTGTTTTTTTAAACCTGCTGATGGGTGATCGGCCCCAAAAGTCCTGATGGTGTAAAGGCTAGCTCTGGAATCTAACTTGTGGAGCACAGAGTCCAATGCAAACAAAGGTGAAGGAGCATTTAGCTGCTATGTTGCAGGAATAAGTTGCCAACAGAAGTAGTCAGCACCAAGTATCATTTTTTTTAACTCCAGATAAAAATTCTCCCTCTTCCTCATGCTTATTATTGAGTATTTTATAGCATGACCACTTTAAAATTATCTTTCTTGCACTGTAGATTTTTTTAATTTTGAATTTTTCTCTTTATTTCGAAATGTTTCAGAGATATTTTTTTATTTTTATCTTTCTCTTGATTTTTCAATACCTTTTATCATGTAAAGGAAGTTGAGTTACCTTGTGTATGAAATGGTTGCTTGTGCTTTGCTGTGTCTAAGACAGGAACAAAGGAAAAAAAATGGCAAAATACAGATGAGCATCATCTCATCCTTGTATACAACATTTCTCAGTAAGAACAATTTGACATTGTGATGCTCAACTGACTGGATAATAGTAAAGCGACAGGAGCGAGAAGAGATAAGGCTTTGTTTTGTTGTTGATTTGACCAGAAAGCCACAGAAATACGAGCGGGCTTCTCTCGGGAGCTGTGTCAGTCATGGCAGCATTTCATTGGGAGGGGCCACTCCGCAATTCTAACTTACTCTTTTACCTTGTAGCTCAATAAAGCGTACAGCCGCACACACAAAGCATGAAGAGGCAGTGCAAACAAGCTGTGTTCCACCAAGGGAAATCATGTGGTGCAACGCCCATATCAGCAGGGCGCCTCTATTTACATGTCAATGTAATTAGTTCACAGTGTAACTCTTCTGATGGGGACCTCACACTGTACAAACAGTTACCAGACAAATGACAAGCAAAAAAGTACACACATGCAATTAGTATCCTATACACTTTTTTTATATATTGGACTTCAAAAAGCCTGTACGGCATTTTTCACACTTGCTTTTTTGTATTGACAAAAACATACAGTGAATGCAATTTTTTTTTTTAGCCAACATAGGAGGGTTTTTTTTTTTTTTTGACAATGTGGGGTGGGTGACACCTGTTCTATTATCACCTGACAGCCTTGCTTTTACTTGCTATTTTCACATTACTTGCTGCTATTGAAGTTGTTTAGCTATTGCAAATCCTACTTCCAATGACAGGCAGAAGAAGGAGGAAAGCATCAGTTTGAGGTGTCCAAGCAAAACCACAATTTGATTACGTGCCGCTCTTTGGCTCTTGTTTTTCCTTTTGTCTTGTCCGTTATCTTTATCTCATCGTTCTTTTTCTTTCTTTCTTTCCTTCTTTCTTTCTTTTTATCCCACTCTCCTACTCTAGCTTCTCCATTTGACGGTACAAGATAATGACACAGTTTTCGGTGAGAGCGAGCCGAGAAAATGTTGCCATGGCAACAGCTCCTGTCCTGCTCAGTGTTTGCTGGAGTCTGAGAGCTCTGCATTGTACTCCAGCCATGACCACAGCGACATCATTTGGACTGGCTTCATTCTCTTCCATTTATTTATGTTATTATTATAAGCTCTTTGCTTATATTGTCATTTGCACAGTTGCAATAAAGGACACTTGTATAAGGAAGTGTAGAGGCAGGTAGAAAGCTTGTCAGTTACTTGGTCCCAGTCTGCTCAGTGTTTAACTTTACCTTATTATCTCTTTGTGTCACAGTGAAAAAGCAAAGCCTCCATTGTTTCCACTGTGTGGGCTTTAACTTGCCATTCCAATTAACTCCCAAACCTGGAACTGCCTTGCAACACCATTATTGTGCTTATTAACATGAAGGCGAAAGACACTGAGATGACGTGAGTGGGGGGTGAAAAAAGCAGATGGAAGGAAAAAGGGGAAATCAAAAGAAACGAGAGCAGCAAAAGAAGACAGTGATTGAAGCAATCCTTCTTTGGGGATTAAATTTAATTGCCATGTACGTACATCAGTGCCCAGCTACAATCAAGCCTAAGACTAAGACAATATATCATAAAGTAACCAACAAGGTGCACGAGCTGAGGGAAGACAAACGATGCTCCAAAGGAAGATGGGCGCTCCAAAAGGATCGGGGATGAATGCGATATGCTTCAATTCCTGTTTTGCATTACAATAGAAATAATTTAAAAAAAAAAAAGATCCACAAAGCATGAGACAAAATCATGTAAATACTAAAACTGGTTTCCTTTTTGTCATTCTGGACTTGAGCCATCAGGTATAAATCATCTCCTGGGAACACAAAGCATCCCTCTCCTTGTCCCTCCTTCCTTATCCGTCCCAAATGTCCGCCGACAGCAGTTTTGTCACCCACATATCATATGTACAACAAATGTTGGGGCCTTGAACCTCACTCACTTGACACAGACAATGAATCATACTGAAATATGCAACAGTGACACTGTTTTGAGGTTTCTGTGCAGTGCCATCTGCTTGTGTATTGCACAACGTACTATAATTCAGAGAAACACCCTTGTGTGAGAATCATTCGCCATAAAAATATTTTCTGTTTATTCACCTCCCAATTTAATGCCGTGTAAAATCATTGCTGTCTTTCAGCGGAGTCGAACTCTTTCAAGAACAAAATGCGCAGCTAATTCGGGACAAGTGAGTATTAACTTTTCTCTGGCTAAATACTTTTTAAAACCTAAATAATTACTTTTTTTTTCAACAGAATGGGAAGAAAATATAATGGACTCATGGCATTGTCTCAGAGTACTTGTTAGAGGGTACTTTCCTAGTGGGCATAGTTCCATGAAATCTGATGTTATGTAGTCCTCAATTTCTTTCATTGGCCTGAGATTGATTGGCGATTCTTTCAGGCAATTCAAACGGCGCTAACTTCCTGTGACCAAAAAAGAATAAGCTCATCGAAGAAAATATATGAATAGTAACTCTCAACATTCCCACACAGTTTCTGGTTCATTAAATAGCAGCCTCTATCATCTTTTCACTGATTTCAAACCTTTGAAAAAAATCAAATGTTTATTGACAGAGGAATCCTCAATCCTCATTTTTATGTGTACCACAGCAATAATTGCAAGAATCGAGGCAACTCTCTGGTGTGGTTGTATTGGATTGTGTTTTTAATTTTAGCCCTTTTATTATTGAGTTCATCCCTTGACTTGGTCCAATCCCCTAAGCAAGTCGTTAGGAACGATGCATGGACAGGCAGCCAGCCAGCCAGGCAAGCATCATCCCACTCTCCCAGAGGATGTAGCTCTTGAGGTAGGGTGAGGGGTGGGGTGGGGGCTCAGTGTCCTTGACCATCAAGTCAGTGGCCTGTGACCCTATCCTCACAGCTACTTCGAGAGAGTCCCCATGTGGCACAAGCAGGCCTGTTCCTACTGGCTATTGAGAGAGCTAAATCTCTCCAGATGCAAGGGTCACAGCATCCACCAGGAGGATCTTAAATGCACTGTGGCCAACAACAAGCAAAAAACACCCTGACTATTGTTCAATAAACACTCACAACATTTGGTGACGGTACGATCCTCCCTCAAAGAATGTGTCGCCATCCAGTGTCTTTGTACAAGCAGCATCTAAGACCCTTTTTCAGAACCATCATTCCAAAAACAAACAGCATGAGGACTGTCAAATATGACTGTCATGCTGGATCTTTGTCAGTCATTCTGACTCTATGGCAACTTGACTCACCGAACCATGAATCTAATAATTTCTAATCCTGTTCTTTTTCAAGGCGACTAGACTCATCAAATTGGTGATGATCACTACACCAGGCAATTCCTCAGAGCCCTCATTCACATGCACCTTCAAGCTCATTAGCCTCACCAATCATTTGCATTACAGCAAGTAATGAAAAGCCTCCGTTATCAAAATAGCCTTCAGAGATCATTTAACCGCCTCGCAGCAACCTCCCTCCCTGCACATTGTGCTACCTGACCCAGAGCATTTATAGACACAGCAGAATGCTTTTTGGCTCTGAAGCTCTCATGGCCCCTCTCAGCGGGGCGCATGGAATGAGGGAGGAAATGAGCAAAAGAGGGGTCACCTGATGGGGGGAGGGGCTCTGATTGAAGGGAGACTTTGGCCTTTAGCTTGACTCAATCAACTGCTCAGCTGGGTATCTGGACACACGACATGGTGAGCTGAGGAAGGAATCTCGTTAGGGAACGCACGTCCGGTGTTCTCCTTTCTAATATTGCTCTTTGACAGGATTGATCGATCCCTCGCTTCATCCTTCTGTCTTAAGGAGGGTCTACTTGTATTTCTTACCTTTAACAGACAGTCCACTTATCAGTGGAAAGAGTGGAATACCTGAGCCGTCTGTTCTCAAATTTATTGCACCCATCTGTTCAACTTTTGATGTCTGGTATTTGTGAGCCTGCAAATGATGCATTTTACAAGTACATCTCCAGGGTAAATCTTTGTTTTGAAAAAGATATTTTATTATTCCCCACCAACACCTAGAGGGTAAACATTTCAGGAATAAACAGCAAGAGCTGCATTTTTAATCACAGTGTTTCAAAAAGTATAATTACTCAATGACTTTGACTGCTTCCTCTAAATCTGTTTAATGTTTGAGGCTTAATAAAATGCACAGGCAGACAAACAAATAGTGTCAGCATGTAGCAAATTCCCTCAGCCCCCCCCCACGCCCCCCCCCCATCACCACCACCACCACCACCCCTACTGTCTCCAATAATCCCCCTCTCATATTTGGGTTTCTCATGCCCAGTCTCACCAATATTTCCCCTGACCCCTCTCGTGGTTAATTCTTATCAGGGCTTTATTTCTGTGCTGCAGACACAAAGATTTTGCTGAGTGAGCTGCTGTCTCCCGCCCCCACATACATACACTGTAATGACATTGACAGTTTGGCCACTTATGAATGACCCATGTTAGTTCCAACCCCATGAGTTGCTCTTTCAATACAACCTGATAGCATCTGATCTCCTGCCAGGAAGCAAGTTTGCCTTCCTGCCCGTCGTTTCATCCATTACCGTCTGTAGGTTCCAAAAATAACAGTTCCTGCTGTTATGCATGTAGGATTATGATAACACAACTCGCTGTTATCATTTTCCCTGATGGGGCTGATAAAACGGCATACGTGAACTGGAGGGCTACTTGTGTTTTGGTCCCGATTCATATAAGATAAGTTTATCGCTGCCAACCGCCTGGTTATCACTCTCTCACCTGAGGGTACTTGAACAGGACTTGATTTCACGTCAAGCTTTGTCGCACATCCTCATTCTGAGCTGCAGCATGAACTTAAACAGCTGCTTCTCCTGCATGCCAAAGAATCATAGTACTGTTCATGTTTGCCTACACAGAGCCATTCATTGATCTCATTCAGATTATCAGTGGTTTACAGAAATTGTTGGACCAAAAAAGTACTAAATCAATTGCCAAGTGATTAGCATGAGCAGTGGATTATGTCTTGCAGTCACACTGCATGAGGCTGCACGGAGGAGAGTCACAACTCAATAGTGGCGCATGCAATATGTTCAAGCAAATTATTTCTAACTCTCTGCTTTGGATAGGGCACGCCCACAGGCTTTGAAAGTGTCACACATGAAGTATTCTTTTATGAAGCAAACTGAACCAGAGGCAGTGAACACACTACAGTCAGTACTCCTAACTTGGTTTCTCTGCCTGCCTGGGTGAGGTCCAGAGAAAAACCTTTAGTATCCTGAAGAGAGCAACACCGATTCAGGAGTTTCAAAACCTGCCTTTCAAGCCATATACAAAACTTACTATGTGTGGTGTGTGTGTGTGTGTGTGTTTCTTTCGGCTTGTCCCTTTCGGGGTCGCCACAGCGTGTCATCTCAGATGAACGCATATATATGTTTGGCACAATTTTTACGCCGGATGCCCTTCCTGACGCAACCCTTCTCAGGGAGTGGAGGCCCCAGTGGGATACGAACCCACAACCTCTGGTTTACCAAACCAGTGCTCTAACCACTGAGCTACGGGGTATGAGTGTAAAAATACCTTCCTTTCAAATCCACATTCACTAGGGGATAAAAGCCACCTGGAACCTCCAATATTACCTGCTGCAATGCTAATAAAGGTATGATGAGCTAAGAAGCAATACGATATAGGAGCAATTAAAGACCCTTGAAAGAACTTCTTAACATTTTAGACAATTACTTTGGGGAAAAAGGGTTCAGCTCTTCTGAGCTGAACCTAAATGACTCATTTTGGTGGGTTTGATTCATTCTTTACAGGCTCCATCTGTCTGACAATTTTTTTTAAGTCTGGAACTTTATAAACGAGCTACCTGGATGAAGGAACATGAGCTTTTTTAATACAGTATATTGGCTAAATAAGAGTTCAAAAGAGACAACAATGTGTCAATTCTATAATTTATTGTAGGCACATACAAGTGAAGAAAATAAGTATTTGAACACCCTGCCATATTGCAAGTTCACCCACTTAGAAATTATGGAGGGGTCTGAAAGTTTCATCGCAGATGCATGTCCACTGTGAGAGAGATAATCGAAAAAGAAAAATACAGAAATTTTAATGTATGATTTAAAATATGTATATGAACACCTGTCTATCAGCTAGAATTATGACCCTCAAGGTCATAATTCCACTAACCGTGTTTGGAGGAAGACCAACGATGAGTTCCATCCCAAGAACACCATCCCTACTGTGAAGCATGGGGGTAGTAGTGTTATGGTTTGGGATGTTTTTCTGCACACGGAACAGGATGACTGCACTGTATGAAGGAGAGGATGACCTCAGCCATGTATTGTGAGATTTTGGGGAACAATCTCTTTCCCTCTGTCGAAGCATTAAAGATGGGTCGTGGCTGGGTCTTTCAACTTGATAATAACCCAAAGCACAAAGCCAGGAAAACCAAGGAGTGGCTCTGTAAGAAGCATATCAAGGTTCGGACGTGGCCTGGCCAGTTTCCAGACCTAAACCCAATGGAAAATTTTTGTAGGGAGCTGAAACTCTGTGTTTCTCAGTGACAGCCCAGAAACCTGTCTGATCTAGAGAAGATCTGTGTGGAGGAGTGAGCCAAAATCCCTCATGCAGCGTGTGCAAAACTGATGAACAACTACAGGAAGCATTTGACCTCTGTAATTGCAAACAAAGGCTACTGTACCAAATATTAACATCGGTTTTCTCAGGTGTTCAAATACTTATTTGCAGCTTTATCATACAAAAAAAATCCTACATCAATATTTCTGGATTTTTCTTTTAGATTATCTCTCTCACGGTGGACATGCACCTACGATGAAAATTTCAGACCCCTCCAGGATTTCTAAGTGGGAGAACTTGCAATATAGCAGGGTGTTCACATTCTTATTCTCTTCACTGTAAAAAGATGAACAAATGGATAGGTGCGCCGCAGCTGGGATAGAATGCCTGTAGTTTAGTAGTTTGTAGGATAACCTGGGACCGATTCGAGGTAATATATCATCAAATTGGCCTCATGTAGCACTCGAAGCTGCAGTCATCTGGAAACAGCTACTGGAGACAGCGGTGCAATTCACCAAGCTGCATGCACCTCTGGATGGTGTTTTGGACCTAAGCATGACAGCATTTGACATTCCGAAGGCGTTTGGAGTTGCACAACCACTAACGAGCCACAATATAGGTCATATCATCATCTATTGCTGCTCAACCATTGCAGGAGGAAATGGTATCTTCACTTCCCCGGGGAGAAGTCCTTCCTCTTTCGCATTTACAGCGCAAATGAAGCAAATGTGCTTTCAATGTGAATACTTGCGTGATCAAACTCAAGCGAGGGACGTGAGGCGAAGCGAACTTTCACGCTTGGTCTGAACGTAGCATAAGTCTTTATGCAATTTCTGTGGCGTGATTAGATCATCTACCTGAAAATTAAAACACTCACCAACACGTCATCTAAGTTGTCATGCGAAACATTAGTTTTATGTATTAATACTAGAACTTCTTTTTTCAAGCAAATTTAGTTCAGATATGATAGAAGCAGTGTGGCTCTCAAATAGACTCATTTAATATCTATTATTACATTTGTGTCATATTATACCTTAGAGAGTCTAATGTACTCAACATTTTTAAAATGATACTTTTGATCTGAAAAAAGTATGAAACATTAAGTATTATCTATAAACAACTTCAAAAAGTACAGGATCAAAACAAACATGTCCATGTCCATTATCATCAGGGTTGTTTTCCTGCTTTGCTCTCTCATCCATTGCTGGGTTCTAGCTGCTTAGTACGTTTTTATTTGTTTTGATGAAGCACTGCATGCGAAAGATACATGAGAAAATTACTATTTTTATTGGCCTTTCTAGCACTCAACTTTTTTAGCTGTCCGTTCTGGAGATTTCTAAACAATTAAATGGACCAAAGCACACATTTTGACTTTTGATTTTGTTGGCCTAAGGTTCCAGGATTCCATTCTTTTGTTTTCTAATGAGTAATTCATTCCTGCAGTGGCTTTCGTCAATTATGGGTCTAGAGTTTTAATGATTATCACATTTAACACATTGTGTAGAGGTAGATAGGCATCCTTCTGTCAATTAACATAATGGTCATTCATTCACTGCTTCTTTTGAACATAATGGAAATGCCCCATTTGCACTACAACTACACATTTTCTTACCAGCATTACTATTATACATTTTTTACATTGTAGAAGCAAAAAAAAAAAAAAAAAAAAAAACCTGACAAAAGTAACAGTTTAACATTCTTAACCACCATGCATGTCAAGCATTAAGTATGAGTAGTTGGCTTCTAGTTGACATCCAGCACAAAATGTTCAGGTCTTGTGTGGTCAGCCATGACAACAGCCCGAATTTGCCACTTAAAAGGCATTTATTTATTCATTTATTTTTAATCTATTTATTTAGTCATTCATACATCCATTTATTTACGTACTTACTGGCATCAGGTGTATCCTGCTTTAGAAGTTCCAGTTTGAACAATGACAAAACGTGCACGTTTCAAGGTGATTAGACTAATCAATGGAAGCAGAAAAAAATAGCAGGTACATTTGAAAGTTAAGTATGACATACAAGCTCACTCAATCTGCTCTGAGTGCATTTTATATAATGGCTCAGAAGTGGTGAGCAGTGCGCTCTTTGTGCAATGCAGTGATTTTCAAACAGGGGGGCGTGTAGATTGTTGGCAAAAATTTCTATCCCCAAAAAGTTTGAAACCACTGGTGCAATCACCTTTACTTCACCATTGCAAGCTATGAGCACCCGTGATCAAAAAGCCTAAACCAACACTTGAGGTAAAACAATATTGACTTGGATCTCAGAGGGGACAGATTCTATGTTTACTGAGAAATCAAACTTCTCGATTTGCCAATTGATTCATTTGAGCACGATACTAGTAGCAACACGCACACTTCACAGCCAATATATTCCCATTTACACGCCGTGTCATTTGAAGTTTTATTCCGACCGAAAGAATGTACGGGAAATGTCATTTGAAAATATGGCTTTTATTCAAAAATAGATAATTATAGCAGCATGTAAAGGGTAACAGCACTAGTTTTATACAATCTGTTGCAAAACAAATCATCAGAACGCCACAGAAAATACAGCAAATGATGCTTGATTAGTTAATAACTAATAATTAACTAATAATTAATGAGTTTGGACATCAATGTAAATTTATAGAGCAGATTCCATTTCAGTGTACACCTTATGAAATAATATTTAGTGGTATTTAAAATACATATGGACTACTTTGTACGCTAAACAGGTAGTGTTTATGCTAAACAGATAATGGTTTTTCATTCCTATGATTCATGACTATATTTTCCTTTCACTTGAGTTGCATGTAAAAGGTAATTGGATCATTTATCTTGTGACAATTGAACCATTCCGTCACAGTTGCCCATCATCCGCGCACCAAAGAGCGATAGAATACCCTGATGCAAGCAAAAGTGCAATGATTTAATTTTTATGACGGGTGAGAGTGTAGAGATATACTGTATATTTTTTAAGTGGTTAAAAATTCCCTTTTTACTTATTAAGACTAAGTTTAGGTTTGAAAAGAAGTGGGTTACACATCATCTCAACCCACATAAATCTGATAAATGTGAAGCGAACGAACCACTCAGATCAGACACAATGTGTCATTCAGAAAGAAAGGCAAGTGAATAATAAGAAAATGTCTTTGATATTTCTCTGTGATAGTAATAAGACTTCTTATGGTGAAAGGCACGTTCCCTTGTATTCCACTGTTTCATGTTGATGTGCAGATCTGTGGCCAGGGGCCTATTGGGATCCACCCACCATCAAAAACATGTTATATGGGATTAGGAATAACAACATGTCTTAATCTGCCAGTCTGCTTTCAAATTACAGGCTCTAGGATTTCTCTGTTCCAATTAATCAAAAGTCAAATGTGGGAAATCTACTGTCTGCTCAGTTCGCCTATTTAAAATATGTTCAAACAGATGAGGCAACATAACAACAAGACCAACCCCCCACACCCAAAAAAAAAAAAGATGGTGCGTTGGCTTTATCACTTCTCAGGTCAACCTCTGTGCAGTGTGTTCCTTTTGCCAAAGGCATCTTCGTATCTCTCAGCATGCTCATTGACGTTTCTTTATCATGAGTGAGTGTAAAGAGGGCGGATCCTTGTCAAGAGTCCTAAATAACTCATCATCTGGAAAGCCAGGGGAATAATAAAGAGTTAATCATTTCTATTCAGGGCGTTGGGGGCTTTGACCTGAAGCACTTGCATTTTAAATCCTCCGTTGGATGACAAGAAACTCGGTTAGAATGAGAAGGCGCTGAGCTGTGCAGGATGTAGAAAAGTGTTTGTGAAACTCGGTATGCAAGAAGAAGTGTATCATTGACAGTCAGCAGCAGCCATCCACAACTAATGTGCACATCCATACGCAAATCCCACCATCAAATGGGACACACTCCACTTGCAAGGACTTGTAAAGTTTAAAGACCTGCCAACCTTGGGAAAATGTTTCAAGTACCACAATACCAAAACCACATCCGTGCATGCACGAACACACACAGAAACGCGCACGGGTGGACATAATATTCTCCTAGAAATGCCAGCATCTCCTACCACAACATCATTGTCATACAGTGGCTCCTATTTGAACAATTTTTACAAAATGTAAATTGACGAAAATGCAACTTGATTACATTATATTGTTTTTACCAGAGCCAATTAAATAAGTACTTGTCTAATGTAATTGTCATGCAAATCAATGTCATCTAGCCCATTATGTAAAATTACTGTACAGTCCTGCCCACCACTATTGGCACCCATGAAGTTGAAGTACTAAATTGGGAAAATCCCCCCCCCAAAAAAAAAACAAACAAACAAACGAATTAAGGGGAACAACATTTTTCCATACACACAGAACTTATATTTGATACAAAAGGGCAAAAAAAAAAAAATCATGGCGAGATGAAACAATAATTATTTTGTACCAATGCACAAAAAACAGTATCATTATAGATGATATAATGAAGCCCTTCAGGAAATTGAGGAAAGAAAGCCTGCAAATGTTTGAGCTTGAACAAATTGGAAAGGAAGAGTGGGAGAAAATACAACTTCAGGAACTTTAAAGACGGGTATAAGAAACATTTGAAAACTGTCATCACTGTTAATGGGTGTGCAACCAAATATTAAGTATGTGGTGCCAAGATTGCTGGTTTAATTTTTTTCCCTTTGAAATCAAAATATCTAAGTGGAAAAAAAATATTCATCAGATTACTTTCTTTTTCGAATTAAAAGATTCTGATGACATGTATTGTGCATTTCCAGTTATTTCCAAGGATATTAGACAGGTTATTCAAAAAATGAAGGAGTGCCGATAATGGTGAGCTGGACTGTATACGTAACATTGCTTAAGAGTGCTCAATTTAATCCAATTCATGGTTTCAACATTTGTGATGCACCCAGTCTTGAAGTTGAAAGATGATCAGGATGAGCCTGATGGAGTGATTACAGGGTCTGCAAAAGGACGGGATAATCATTGGTGATTGTTGAAGAGAACAATGTGGCGCCATGATTGGAGGCCGCATTTTTACTTCTTTTGTTTGACGGCAGGCAACTCACTGCCACCTCTGCTGTTGTACATAAGTACTGCACTTGTTCAATGAAAATGACAGTCCTCACATTTATTTTTTGTGCTCTACTGAGTGACAAACTGTCAATAAAAATTCAACCACTAAAGATACAGGCAGACAGTTTTCAGGGACCAATGATGCTGCCACATTATTTTATCATTTTATTTATTTATTTTTTACTGGCTGCTTATTTATGTGACAATGAATTGAAAGTGCAACATTTTAAAAACTAGTGTCAAATTTAAGGTTCATGCAGATTCTGTGTTTATTACATATGTACAGTATACATAAGTCACACAAAAACAAGTTATATTTTGTTGTATTTGGTCACATAAACAGCATCCAAACAACATCCATGTAGTGTTTTTCCCATGAATATTACTGCAGTTTAGTAATTTGTGCAGGTTTCCTGTGCTAGCTAAACTTTGCCCATATGCTGGTGTTATGTAGTTTAGTTTGCCCACTGGTGTTATGTAGTTTAGTTGTACGTAAAAGACTCACTGAATTAAAAGTTCAAATCTGTCCATAATGTTAGAGTGGTTATTTATTTTTTAAAACCAAAGTACAATTCGGATGGATTTAACTTGAACGTAAAACACACTTGAACGTACAACACTCGTGCAAGTGCTTATTTTCAAAAATTTAGGTAAAATTTGAATTGCCTTTAATGTAGAACATATTTTAATTAAACCATTATTTAAGTAAAGCTTTTTATTTTTCTATATCTAAGTGCAATGTTGATGTTCAAACTGCAGAATGTTACAGTGGCTTAAACCTGTTTTTGAATCCAGCAAAATACATTTTTCAGTTTTACTTACCTTTTATGCACAATATTTCAGGCATTTATTTAGGGAATTTTTATTTTACTTACTGTATTTGCAACTACATTTTTAAAAAATGGAACCATTAGTTAGGTATACCCCCCATGTTTCAATATCAATGTCCAACCTGAGTATAATATTGCAGTGGCTTACAATATTTCAAAATATACATCACACCTTGTTTTTGATGAACACTTGGCCCTACTACACGACTTTTCGTCATTATGGTGGTATTTGGAGAGGTAAGTACTTCTGATGTGGTACTTGGAAAAAAAAAAATTGAGAACCACTGTAATAGGTCGTTGACATGTTCTATGTTGTATTTATAATACACTTGACTTGATTGTGTCGTAATAACTTCCACAAAGACCCGTCAGTTTTATCATATGGTCAACTCTCTCTTAGCTATTCCGGAGAGGACTGAAATTGAACTGATAGAACTAACCTTATTTAACGGCAAAACATCCAAGCGATTTCCCCAAAGAGAATGTCATTTCTTAATGCCACGACCTTTTCTAACCGTGTTAAAAAAACTCAAGCTCTTCAGGTGTGGTTTGTCAATAAAAAAGATTTGGAAGACAGCGGCAAAGTCAGTGGATATACTCCGCTTTTAATGGGGGCTATTATCCGAAACTGTTGTGAGTTGTTGGTCTGATTGAGAGCTTTTTCCTTAAGCTTGACAGTGATTGAAAGAAGTGTGCTTGAGTGTGGTGGTAAGTTTACATTTTAGTGGTGGAGCGAAGCTCTGTGCTTCTCTCAAAAAGTAATTATAAACATTGTAAAGTAATTATAAACACTGTGCAGTAGCAGAGCTGCTCTGAGTGCAGAGTTCACACTGAAGAGAGCACAGAGGCAACACCAAAGACACCCCTTTAGACAGAAAAGGTAAATAAGGAATGAAATAAAAGAGAAAGACTGAGGGTTGTACACCCCACTTGATGCTGCGTTGTAAGGACAGTGCATATGGATTTGCACTGTCAATACCGGCACATTGTTGAAGGTGAAAAAGTGCAGCAAGTCAATAGGATTTGTTTAAAAGAGAGAGGCTAATACAAAGTAGGGGAAACTCTGGCCGAGAGACCACCTATGAGTCATCCTGTCACACTTCTGCCAATGTGAGGTGTGTTGTTTGTCTGCAGGGTGCTGTGCTGAAGAGCAGCTTCTATTTAGAAATGGCCAACCCCTGCCGATGAAAGGCCAAAAAGAGGCACAGTGCTGGTGACTAACAGACACTTTCATGGCAGTGCTGAAGTGGCAGTTAAAGTTCAACTGGTTGCACGATCAGATAAATTAAGTCAAAACAGAGAGCGCGGAAATGTGTGACACATATAAGAAACAGACCGGAGCAGGTCCATACAAAGACCAGGAGAAGGCTTACCTAGTTACGTTTGTAGAAAGTGTCAACACCTACTGTGCCTCATTGCGGGCGGTGCGAGAATCACAAGCATAAACCAAGCATATTTAATGTAATCAGATAGATAAAGCACTGTATTTTTGGTCTTGCTTGGGACTTGATGTCTCAGTCAGAAATAATATTAAGTTAAAATATAACTGATTCATAGACAACTCCGACACCCTGATTAAAGGTTAGTGAATGATCTTTCGTAGGTCTACTGCAGTACTTCCATTACTATGGATTAATTTTGAAAGGAATGCCTTCTTGTCATTTCCTTAGCTATACTTGAAAATATACATTAAATCTGAACAAATAGTGAATAAGAACTACTTGTCATTGTAGTTATGATGAATTTATTCAAAAGAACAAACACACGGGCATAGGTGACCACAATTTTTCTTTCCATACATTTTGTCACACATCTCGATACATAAGTGAACATGAGAAACACTTATGAGGTTGGAGTGCTCGACTAAAGTGAAAGGGGCAGCTCTGACCAAGTGGTTAAGATAATCGTCTGACTCCTTGGGGATCCAAGTTAGAGTCATCGACCGGCAGAAGACCGTGGGAGAGGAAAACCCTTGCAGCTTTGTCAAGTGTGGACAAGAGGCAAGACAATGATTCGCTGAACTGTTCCTCGGGCGCTAAATTGCCCCCTGCTTCAGTGTGTCCCACTTGCTGTGTGTGTTAAATGTGATGGGTTAAATGCAAATGACATATTTTGGGATTGGGGCAAAAAAAAAAAAAAATGAAATGTGAGGAAGGTTTTGCAAACTGTGACCTGTGTTCGCCAAATACATTTTTGTACTTTAACCAAAGGACAGAAATGCTGATAAGAGTCAACAGATCTAATAATTCTCAGTTGCCTGGACTAACAACAACTTTCAGGATATGCAGTTGTTTTTCCCACCTTGTACTGTAACAGAGAAGATCCAGTTTTCACTTACATGACTTTCAAACTGTCCTATTCATTTTCACTATCTTCATGCATCAATCATGATATGTTGCAATATTACAAATTAAAATAATGAATAGAATATATTTGAAACATTTGATTAATTTACATTGTAACTAAACCATGTACATTAGTCTGGATAAGGAAGACAAGAGAACAACTGCACATATTCAGCAGTTTATCGGAACAAGTAAAATAAAACTACATATCACATCTAAATGTGGGTATAATAATGCATGCAAGAGTTAAATAACAGCAAATAACGGTTCACCTCAGAAGACAAATGAGCATAAAGTGCATTGCGGGGTTCTTCTAAAGCCCATGTCAATCAGAGTTGATTTAGAATGGAGACGCTAATTACAGTCCAATTCTCACCACTTATCATGGAGTGACATATAACCATCCTGTGCCTTCAAGATTCAACTACACGGGGAAACGGCATGTCATGGGTGGGTAAGATTCCAGAGGTTTAAGTGTTATAATGCTAGTAGGCAATAAAAACTCCACCCCCGCTGGCACACTTGCATAAAACACCAATAATCTACTCGAAGCCAGCTGTCACGTATGAATACATTTGAAAACCAAGAGCATAATGTCAAGGCCTCACACTTGGAGTTGGACCTGATAGAAATGTGAGTGCCGAACAAAGTACTACAGTATGTTCATCTTACATTAATATTTGAAATGCATATTATTCAATTTAGACAAAAAAAAAAAAAAAAAAAAAAGGAAACACGGAAACAAGTACCGGTACCTTATTTCCTGGTTATGGCAAAACAAATACAAAATTTATTGCACCACTATGTGGTAGTACTATAGTTTTTCTTGCATACGGTCAACCAATAAACAGAAAGGGCTTTCAAACTTTGAAGCAGTTTCTCTCTATTCCTACATAGAAATTCCAATCTGTCTAGCAATAAACAATCAGACATGTTTGTAATTCCATGCAGGTTCAAAAATGGGGCGAGAAGTCAATCTCAACAGTTTGTTGTATTTGTACCATCCTACCTCAGAGAAACGACTTACTTTGTTTACAAAACACAAATTTACTAACCCATTGTTCATGTTTTCAGTCGTGAAATGCTGTTACCCATGAAAACCCCATAACACTTCACTGAAAGCGTCTGACTGACTTGAGTGATGGACGTAATACTGACAACCACAACTGGTAAAATTGTGTGTACGTCAGGCGTAGGAATAGAGCGATGGAAACCATTACTTTCTGAGAATGATTAGATTTGAAGAGCTAATTTTCATGAAAATTTTTTGGGTCATCGAACAAGTCTGATGGGAGCATACAAACTCAGCTTCTGAGCGTTCGCACGTCAAACGCAATGCCTCCGTTGTGAATGAGGACCTGAAGAGGACACAAAATTACCATTACCACTTCCACTCCTCTCTCTTACCACCAAATTACTCCCATTTAACTTTTCCGAGAGTGCTCCCAACTAGACACACACAAGAAGGAGTGATGGTGATGTAAACTGCACAGTGTGAGACCACTACCATCAACAAAATATGACAAAAAAGCCATCTTTTTGTGATTTACTGCAGCCCTTACTGTAAGTGTGGGCTTTCTTCTATCATGCCTCTTAATGCACAAACCTTTAGACTCTGTCCAGAAAAGGAATATACCCTAGTGTCTCAATTATAGACAAAGACTGAATCCCCACAGCTGCCTTCTGTGGCCATAAAAGGAAATGGCTATCCATTTTATGCTTCATCTCCCGCACAACTGAGTCCTGTCTGCATGTTGGGAGCACCAAATTCCTCTTTCCAACTGAATTGTTTCATTAATAACCACAAGTGCTGTGGCTACAGTGCCAATTAAAGTTGGAAAAAGATTTGACTTTAAAATAAATCTATTACTTTGTCCTTTTACGAGTGAGTCAGTGGTCTTTGCTTATTTGGTAAACTTTCAGCTTTAAGACTAAACGTTTTGAAAAAAAAATACTCAAAAATAAATAGAACATCAAAAACAGGGAAGGAAGTCATGATTGAAAGAGCCTTAGTACACTACTTAATGTGCCCCGATCCTCGAGTCAGAGATGAAGATGTATGCAGTCTGCATGCACCAGTAAAGAAAAAAAGTTATTTTAGTGATGTATGTTCACATGTGTTTTGCGTGTGTAGACTCTCAGGATGACTGCACATGCACACATGTATTATTAAAATGGGATATTTTCTCCAAGAACAAGTATGGCAGTTATCTGTCCACATGAAAACATATTTGATGGCTTTTCAGTATTTTGCAGCCATTTAGGAGCTGAGGAAAGCTCCAGGCTGCCTCCAGTGAGTGCTAAATAGGCTGAAAAGCAGCATGGTGTCAATGCACAAGTTAAAAGCTGAGAAGATAACATTTGTAAACATGATATAAAACAAGATATACAACAGGTAAAATACTTTTACATGCTTGAAATAGAGAACATTTTGAAAAGTTTCCACAGTGATCACGTTTTTACAAAAAGTGCATTTTCACTTGCCTAAACTTCAGTTAACCCAAGGTCAAAATACAAATATACCTTTATAAAGTACAGGTTGTGAGGATTTCATCTGAGTTCCGCCAGTGTTTCGTATTCATTGGTTGGCCTTCTATTGCTTTAGTTGCCTTGGTAGGTTTGTATTGACACCAGTGGCTTGAAATTTAATCACTCTTCACAAACGGAAGGGGAGCCGAAAAATGCACATTCCATACTGCTCCTTTAAAGTCATTGCATGCTGGCATGATCTTACTGTATGCTAATGCACATGCTGTCTTAAGACGCGAGGAAAGATGTTCAATCGCTAGGCTGCTTTGATGTTTCAGAGGTTCACCATGTAACACTCATGAGCACTATGAATAACTACAAAGGATGGGATACATCTGATGTACAGGATGTACGATATTCCTTAGGGACTGAAGAAATGCCTTTATAGTCGTCTTAGTAACAACAAGTTTCTTCTGGATTTACATCATCTATGGAATCAGAGGTCAAGTAGGCTGGATGACATGCACGCACCTGGTTATCAGGCACTTGACTTTTGCAAGTGTTAACTTCTGGTTAAAAATGAAGGTCAGCACATCACCTCTAAACAAACCATAAGAACAGGGGGAGGTTGCGGAAAGGCTTGCACTGCTCTGGATCTTGCTACCATACACTGATAAGGCTGCTGGAAAATGCACTTCCAAAAAGGATTATCTGTGTGGGTAGCTCAGTGGGTCTGACAGCCGGCACACAGTGTTAAGTGAGGCAGGCGAGCACGTTGACGCTGTATTTTCAGCCTGCGATGACTCGCTGGATAATTCTGCTTAGAAAATAGAACCTTATCAGTGGGATAGGGTCCATCCCGATGAATGTTTCATAAGTGCAGTGTATTCATACTGCCATTAGCCAGGGGTGACTTGCAAACCCAAGGACGCAATTGTCCGAATTGACAATGTGGTAATTGCCACTTGACACACTTCCACACTGTCAGCTTGTGCTTCTCGATACTTCAGTGGAACATGATCATGTGGGAGTTTTAGAGATTTTAGAGATCCCAGCATTTATCTGTTGGATATGACACAATTTACTTTGACTTTACTTTTTGTCAGGTGAAAGGTTCATTGTTTTTTTTGTTGAAAGGATTGAAAAAAGAAACCTACTTTTTCTCTCGCTGTTCACATTCATACCTTTGTGCGCGTTTGTTTCCCAGTAAGACAAAATTTGAAAAGTAAATCAAGTTAGGCTTGAAAGCAAGTGTGGAACATGCATGGATCCAATTTTTACACTACTAAACCTTCCTAGAGTTGGGGGTATGCAGGAGTCTAGCCAAGCTAACTGCGGGCAGGAAGTGGGGTAACTTGGTGACAGCCATTCGCAGGCCACATTTAAACAAACCATTCATAGTCACATTCATACCCATAGGGAATATAGAATCTTCAAAAACCTGCAATCCATATTTTTGGGATGTGTGAGGAAACCGGAATATCCAGAGAAACCCACACAGGCACAGGGAGAATATGCAAACTCCACATAGGCCAGACCACATTTGAACCCAGGTACTCAGAATTGTGAGCCGTATGTGCTAACAAGTTGGTCACCGTGTGGCCAAGTGTGAAAATGTTTCAGACAAATACAAGTGGTGAATGTTTTAGTGTTTTAATACAAAAGTGAAGACATTAAGCACAGGGTGCACAAAATGTTGAAAATAAGAAATCAAGTCAAATCTGCCTGTATTGCTTTATAAAATGCAATTCATAAGAAGCTCATTCTTAAAAAGCCTGGCTTGCCTCTTCGGCCATCAGCACATTCTTGTTTATTCATTTACCATACTTTCATGACTATAAGGCAGTTAGGGGTATAAGGCACATCTTCAGGGAGTGGCCTATTTGAAAAACGTTTTGATATATAAGGCACACCACATTAAAGAACGCATAGAAAAGAAGCTAGAGTAGTGGCTGGAGTTGCGTTATGTATCCAGTAAATTGAGCTGCGATCAAGGGAATATCAATAAAGCAGTCAGATAAGTCAAACCCAGGCTACAGCTACATGGAGCTGCACATTTTCCTATCATAATATTTTCCGTGTTATTAAAAAAAAAAGTGCGCTGTAAAGATGAAGCTGTTTCTGCCATCCACACAGAGCTGTTTTCTCGAGATCAGTTCACATGTAGGACCTTGGGGGGAGAGGTGGGGAGAGGGCTGGATTGCTCTGACAATAAAGAAGAGAAGAAGCCTGGGCCAGCCTGTGGGCTAACATTAGCACTGACGGTGGATTGTTTATTAAGTTGAGTTGTGCACATACAGAAGTGTGAAGAGTTTTCGGGAGGAGGCGTGTTTTTAATGTTTAAAGCGTGGCAGTGTGACGGCATGCAGTCTAATCTCATACATCACATCTTAATCTACTTGAATTTCACTTCCATGTGGTCTAGTATGTCTGATTTTTAAAACAAAAAAAAAAATTAAGGTCTGTTCCAAATATGAAACTATTTTTTTTTTTTTGCCTTGCTTCTCCTTGCTATGTGTCAGTAACATATCTGTATTTCTAAAATCTGCCGCCTGCTCTTGATTGTCAGAGGAGCTAAGGGTTTTTTGTTGAAATGACAATAAAACAAATGTCATGCAATGTCATTATCCAAGCTGCTTATCCTCACAAGGGATGCAGGAAAGCTGGAGCCTATCCCAGCTAGCTTCGGGCGGAAGGCGGACTACACCCTGAACTGGTCGCCAGTCAGTCGCAGGGCAAATTCAAACAACAAATGTTGTACGATAAAGTTTTTTCATTGCTGTCAAGCGTTCTGATAAGTCTGTTCACTCTCAAAATGAATAAACAGCTGTTTTCATGTTTTTACCGAGATAATGTCAGTAATGTAGTACTATCGCGACAGTTCATCTTTTAACAACAGCAAGGTATAACAAGTAGTGCAACTTTTTTTTCTCACGTAGTGGAGGGGGACTTTTCCTCGATTCAGTAAACTCGTAAACGAAACAGTATGATATTATTACAGTAAATCAAATGTTTGTGCAATCAATATAGTAACTTTCGAAATCATGCAAAGCAATAAAATACAACAACAATAATTCAACGTTCAAACATGAATCTTCATATTCACGATATGACCGACCTTGTTCAGTTGTAAACACAAAAGAAACATGTAAAACTCACTTTATCAGTTTAATCCTCATCCATAAATCCCTCAAATTCTTCTTTTTCAGTGTCTGAATTGAATAGTTGGGCGAATTCGGCATCCAACATTCCCGGATCAGTCAAGTCATGGTTGTTATTGTCCGAGTCAGTGTCGCTGCTGTTGTCTGAATGACTTCTCATTCCCTGTGGTGCGAACATTCACCGTACGTGTTCGCGTTTTATTCACAGTGCGGTTCACAGGAATATCTTAGGTGTGTGGAACCTCGTCTATGTTGATGTGCTCTGGACTTTTATTTTTGGTGATCTTGTTTTCGTTCATGCGCAGAAAGTCACCAGATTTTCTTGGTAGTTTTTTGGCAGTTGTTGTGAAACTTTAGTTAGTGTGCAGATGGAGAGATTCCGTCTTTTCATAAATCGAAAGCACTAAGAAGCACCGCCTCTAAATTCATTGATATTAAGTTCATGTGCCAGCGCTGTTGCCTTCATTCGAATAGTGAATATAGAGACACTCTACTTGCCCCTCTGTTCAACCACCCACTGTTCGAGTTTGTCCTCTAACTGTGACCATCTCACTTTATTCCTACAGAAAGTCCATCTTGTTGTTTTTGCATGATGCAGGTCATCTTGTTGCTTCCTCCACTTCCGCATCATTGATTTGTTAATGTGGAATTCTCTCGTTCCTGCACGATTCCCATGTTCTATTGCATGACTAATAGCCTTGAGTTTGAACTCTGCGTCGTAAGCCCTTTTGGGGTTCTCACACACACAAATGGTGTGGGATTAGAATTCCTTTTTACCAGTTCTTACAGATATACTTTGACGATGCCACCTGACTACGGTAGCCATGATTAATCAATGCTGAGCTATATATAAGGCACATTGGATTCTAAGGCGCACTGTCAGCTTTTGAGAAAATTGAAGGCTTTTACGTGCTCCTAGTCATGAAAATATGGTATTTATTTTCATCATCGGGCAGGAGCCTCATTATGGTGACAAGTTAGAAAGGAATGAAGGATAAAGGTACTGTAAGATGGAGAAGGAGAAGAACACAAGTAAAGTTATTGATGGATTGGCTTCACGTACCAGAACTTTGTGGTCCATCCATTGTTTGCATTACAGGGAGATGGAAGACTCTTTGAACAGTGGCTCATATCATTTGACTTATAAGACCACCCAAGCTTGAGGGAGCCCAATAAGTTAGTGATCTGAGAATGTGGCAGCCTTTGAAACACTATTAAAAATGCTAATTTCTCACCAAGGGCTTCCCATACATATTAAATTAAAACAGAAATGTAATCGCCCGGAACAGTGGACGACTGGTTAGAAACATCTGCCTCACAGTTCTAAGGACCAGTGCTGGAATCCGCCCTTTCCTGTGTGGAGTTTGCATGTCCTCCCCATGCCCGACTGGGTTTTCTTTAGATACTCCAATTTCCTCCCATGTCCCAAAAACATGCATGGTAGGTTAATTGAAAACTCTGAATTGCCTGAAGGTGTGAATGTGAGGGCAAATGACGTGTGCCCTGCGATTGGTTGGCAACTAGATCAGGGTGTACTCTCCATGGTGCCCAAAGATAGGTGGGATAGGCTCTATTTCAAAAATTAACAGGGATGCAATGAGAATGATCAATTTGCATCTGGTGATGCAGAGAAGCACAGCATTGGTTATCTACGTGGGTGTGTGTTTGTTTGGAGGTCCTTCAGTGATTCTTTATCTGTTAAAAGTATGACTACTGTCATGGTTCTAGTCAATCTGAGGCAGGGGAGGGCGAGTTATCATTCCAAAAATACATGAGACTTTTTTCCAGACGGGATTCATTTTCATTGTTGTGGTAACACCGAGCGTGCCGCTCATGTTGCAGCGAGCCACTTGTGGAACAGATTTGCATCTGTAGATGCTCACAACTGGGACACTTTCAGTCCGCGTTCAGATTCAGAAACAGTCTCATACGGACTCACGCCATACAACAAAAAGAAGTAGAGTAAAAGAAAATGACCAATAAATAAAGAGATAATTTTGAACAAATGGCATTTATAATTTAAAAGTGGGAGTCTTTATTAAAAGTGCGTAAATGTGAAATGCTATTATGAAAAAAAACACGAAGATTTGGAAGACACAGAACCCTAAATAGTTCAGTTGCAAATATTTGGTAAGTTAAAACAGAGACCACTGTTGAGTCACACACAAAAGGTGAAATTTTTAACTTTGTATTTTTCTTTAGTGAAGCATTTTATTTCAACATGTATAACTTTCTTTTTATTTACTTGCTCTTATTGGGAAATTCTGCCCTACTTTTATTTAGGAAATGAGAGAACGTTGCACAGTATTGATCCTATGTTTCATTACAAACCAGAATTTGCAAGATGTGTGTAATTATTTACTCTAGCATAATATAATTTTTCACTGGGATTTAAAAAAAAAAACTATATGAAAGTTTTGTGTACAATATATTCTGACAAATTCTCTATCGTAGCAGGCTTAAACGTATGTTGAGAGAGAGCGAGAACAATAAGTTAAAACATTGTACAAACAGTATAAAAGAGTAACAAGAGTATAACAACTGCAATAAAACTGTAGGACCACGAAGCAAGAACTGTATTATTTTATCTGAAAGAGCGTACATATAGTATGAACAAACATATATTCCCTCCGGTCGGCACGGTGGAGGAACTGGAAAGTGATGGACTCACAGTTCTGAGGTCCAGGGTTCGATCCCGGCCCCGCCTGTGTGGAGTTTACATGTTCTCCCCGTGCCTGTGTGGATTTCCTCTGGGCACTCCTGTTTCCTCCCACGTCCCAAAAACATGTAACATTAATTGGACACTCTAAACTGCCCTGAGGTGTGATTGTGAGTGCGGCTGTTTGTCTCGATCTGCCTCGCGATTGCCTGGCAACCAGTTCAGAGTGTACCTTGCCTCCTGCCCGTTGACAGCTGGGATAGGCTCCAGCAGTCCCATGACCCTCATGAGGATAAGCAGCTAAAAAACTGGCTGGATGATATAGATGGATATTCCCTCCACCCCTCAGTCCAATGGTTGGGGACCACTGCATTGAAGTACGTACAACACAATGCATTCTGGGAGGGTCGTCAATTGCCATGAAAAACGTTAATGACGTAATGCAGAGGAGATTTACATCACATCTCTCTTGACAAAATGCCTCATGAAGTGTGCTCAGATGTCGAACAACGGTGGTTGAATTCCATGTTTTGTGTGACTTTTTCAAGCAAACTTTGCTTCAATTTTGAAGTGCTTATAGTTAAGGTATCAAAGAATGTGTTATTTCCAAGTTCAGAGTAATTGTAACTATTACAACAACAACAACTACAATAATAACAAAAACACTACTTTTGGGTAAACTACTTTCAAGTGTCCTTGTGAAGTTATTATTCCACACTGGACAAGAGCCAAAGCCTAAAGCATGGAGCCCAGCAAAGGTTGCTCAGGAGGCCTCTACACTCAAAGTTTAGATGCTTCAGGGTTGTTACCTGTATGAATAATGTGTTACAACATTCATAAGAGGAGGCTTTCCTTAACTCCTCACTTAAGATCTCTTGAGGCAAAGGTTTGAATATTATTACTTGACTAGATTCAGCATGGATGTTTTCTTTTTTTTTTATCTAAGGGGAAACAGGAATAATGCATGTAGTATTTCTTGTACCAGAAAGAGAGTTGACTTAAACATGGCTTAGTACAGTGTTAAGAACATACTTTTTCTACTGTTAAGTGATTTACAGAAATCAAGACAAGTTACAGCCTCTGGGAATAGATGGTATTATCACACATCTACATTTCATTGGGATGACAGCGTAGCAGCATGCCAGCAGTTTTGGGCCACTGTTATGTTATTTTGTTGATATGAAGAATGCAGACAAAATACACATGCTGAAGATAAAACAAGCTTGTGATGTTACTGTCTTCAGAGATCCCCTAATCAAATGCCAGATTTTTGTAAAAAAAAAAAATAAAAAAGAAAAAAAGACCTAGAGCAATTTAACTTTTTCCATCATTAATGTGACAACCTGGACAACTCAAATGAAAACAAACAAAATATTTTAGCCAGGGAAAGTAATAAATTAACTCAAAAGATGTGGCTAGATTTAGTTATGAGCGATGGAAGCTAGGAAAGACCTGCCATCATTTAAAATGCCTCTGATTAATCCCAAATAAAGTTCATATGTTCTCTGAGGGTTTTTCTCATATTTTTGTGGTCATATCTTATAACACAAGCCATGGTCTGCTGAACGCTTCCACAGCATCAGTGGTATGTCACTGTTCAAAGGCGTCAGTCAGGAGGTGGCTATAAAAGAATTTCCAAGGCATTGAAAATACCATGGAACGCAGTGAATATTAATATTCTAATAATATAAGATATATTAAAATTAGGCGACACGGTGAATCAGCTGGAAAGCGTTGGCTTCACAGTTCTGAGGACGCAGGTTCGATCACGACCCCACCTGTGTGGAGTTTGCATGTTCTCCCCGTGCCTGTGTGGGTTTGCTCTGGGCACTCTGGTTTCCTCCCACATCCCAAAAACATGCAACATTAATTGGACACTCTTAATTGCCCCTAAATGTGATTGTGAGTGCGACTGTTTCTATGTGCCCTGCGATCGGCTGGCAACCAGTTCAGAGTGTATCCCGCGTCCTGCCCGTTGACAGCTGGGATATGCTCCAGCACTTGCAAAGACAAGAGGCTAAGAAAATGGATGGATGCATATTAATATAATAATAATATATTATGTATTACAATATAATATGGTAAGACATTATTGAGTAAAGATAATATACCACTACAGAGACCCCTTCAAAATGGGTTAAAAGAGAAGTTAAAAATGGTCAGGAAAGCTGCCAAGATGCCAACTGCAACACTGAAAGAGTTGAAATTTCTGCCAAGTACTGGCTGTTTGCATGATGAAAATCTCTCATCTTCTCCATATGTCTGGGTTCTCGGCTAGAGTGGCAAGATGGAAGCCTTACCTTATTAAGAAAAAAAAAAGACGTACTTAAAATCTCCCAAACACGGGGGAAATGTGTCACGGTTCAACAAAACCAAGGTTGAACTTTTTACCCTTGCAAACACAACACTGTTCATCATCAGAAGATGCATGGTGGTGGGAGAGTGACCCTTGGGGGCCATTTTTTCATCTGAACTGAGTATAGTTGGAGGGAAAAAAGAACAAACAAACAAACAAAAAAGCCTATAAGCATATCTGAAAGTTATTTGGGGGTAACCAGTGGCACTTGGTGGTAGGTGTGCGCTGTAACATGAGTTTCAATGTGATTGTTTAATTCTGAACACAGCCACAACTTTAAACGTAAGCAGAGTCAGCCTTCATGGAGAAACAGGATATCCATATCCCAAGTGGCTCCCTGAAGGGTATGGGCATAATATATTACAGATTATGTGATAGTAAGTTGATAACTGCATTAAAAAGGCCTGTAAGTGTGTGTAAGTATGCAAATGTATGAGGACATTCATCATGTTTATTCGATTTCTGACAAACCACACCACTGAATATGGTACTGTTTTCATTGTACAAACCAATGTTCAATGAAGTTGGGATGTTTTGTTAAACAAATTAAAACAGAATACAATGATTTGCAAATCATGTTCAGCCTATATTTAATTGAGTACAATCGATCCATCCATCCACATTTTCTGAGCGGCTTATCCTCACTTGGGTCGCAGGAGTACTGGAGCCTATCCCAGCTATTATTGGGCAGTAGCTGGGTTACACCCTGGACTGGTTGTCAGCCAATCGCAAGTCACGACAGACAACAGTTGAACTCACAGTCACACCTAGGGGCAATTTAGTCTCTCCGATTATGGATCTTTTTGGGATGTGGGAGAAACCACAGTGCAAGAAGAATTTTACTCCAATCAGTCCACGAAATTTTCCTCCATTTCTCTTTAGGCCAGTTGATGTGTTCTTTGGCAAATTGTCGCCTCTTCTGCACATGCCTTTTTTTTTTTTAACAATGGACCTTGCAGGGGATCCTTGTAAATAGATTAGCTTCACAGAGCCGTCTTCTCACTGTCACAGTACTTCAAGGTAACTCCACATTATCTTTAATCATCTTGGAGCTGATCATTGGCTGACCCTTTGCCATTCTGGCTATTCTCTGATACATTTTGATATTTGTCTCCCGTTTTTTGCCACGTGTCTGTGGTTTTGCTCTCCATTTTAAATCCATCCATTTATCCATTTTCTTTTCCGCTTATCCTCACAAGGGTAGTGCTGGAGCCTATCCCAGCTGTCAATGGGCAGGAGGCGGGGTACACCCTGAACTGGTTGCCAGCCAATCACAGGGCACATTGAGACAAATAGTTGCATTCACAATCACACCTAGGGGCAATTTAGAGTGCCCAATTATTGTTGCATGTTTTTGGAAACCAGACTTCCCGGAGAAAACACACGCAGACACGGGGAGAACATGCAAACTCCACACAGGTGGGTCCGGGATTGAACCCAGTACCGCAGAACTGTGAGGCCAACGCTCTACCAACTGACCCACCGTGCCGCCCTCCATTTTAAATCAGTAGAGATCATTTAAGCTTTATTTTTTTTGCAGCTCTCTATAAGGTTTCCCCTCTCTAATCAACCTTTTAATCAAAGTACGCTGTTCTTCTTAACAATGTGTTGAACGGCCCCTTTTCCTCAGGCTTTCAAGGAGAAATGCATGTACAACAGGTGCTGGCTTCATCCTTAAAATGGGGCCACCCCATTCACACCTGTTTTTCACAAAATTGATGACCTCACTGATTGAATGCCACACTGCTATTTTTTTTCAACACACCCCTTTCCTTTCAACAGATTTCTCAATAGCGCAGCCTTAAGAGTGTGGACATCATTAATGAGGGTTGTTGTTGGTTTTCTGAGAATGTACTGCACCTACTGGAACTTGTTTCACGTAGCAATAAAAAAATATATCCTGAAAATCTGGTTAGTCACTGCTGTAACACAACCTTTTTTAAACAATATTGAAAATATAGGGGTCACTAGTTATGGTCATAAAATAGTTAAAAAGACGTGGATACAGTAATTGTCAGCACAGAATTTTGATGTCGCAGTAGCTGCGATGAGCGCAATTACTTTGACATTGCAGGGAGAGCTGCTTGATGGGGGTGGATGGGTCGCAGCTGGCTTAGGCTCCGGTCACGCTTGCTGTGGTGGAGTTGTGACTGTCGGTGACACGAGTGGACGCCCGAAGTGCTCCCGGCTTGCTTTTTGGTGGAATGTGCTGGTGGGTGAACACGCTCGGCATCTGCCGCAGTTGGTCAGTGTGGGTGGGAGGGGGTCACCGAGGAAGGTGTTCATCTTATCTATAACTCTGCTCGCCGCTATTGCCTCCACACTCCCCACTTCCAGCCCAAACGCAAAGCTTCCCACTAGACGTATTTGGTTCCAAAAGCCGCCTCTCCACCCCAACAATGCCAAGTCAATTCTCTGCCCACCACAGGGTTTTGAAGAGATTTTCCAAATCCCACTGCACACATATGAAGCTCTCAGTTTCCTCTGGAAAAAAAAGTTTCTCGTCTGGTTGTTGCTGTGGGACCAGTCGGGTTTTAGTTGGACTTCAGCAGCTCCCAAAATAAGGCCCTGAATGTTAACTGAGTCAGGGTTTTCCAAGTTGTATTTGTTTTGTTACAAGGTCACAAGCTCACTGTAGTAGTTTTAGATAAACTTGACATTTTTAATATGCAAAATTATTCCAAATATACATTATTTCAAATTACAATCTCAGTATTTGTCTGATTATCCAGGAACATTGTGTTTTCCTTTTTTTGTGGCTTTTTCCAACTTTAGTAATGTGGACACAGACAATGTGGCTAAATAGCAGAAATGTGATAACCACAGACCTGGAAATGAAATTTTCTGTGGCATAAAAAAGTGTCTGGCTGCTCAGTATCTAATGAAAAGTAAAAATCAATTACCCATCAAACATGAAATTATTTTACCATGCAGATGTTATTTGTGGATACAATTACATAAACTCTACATAGAGAAAAAACAACCCCAAAACTCAGTACATACGGTTGTGGTGTTTCCCCAGCATTACTTACAGTATGTAATAGTATTGCCGTACGATTGCCTTCCTTTTTGCTCTCAATTAAGTTCAGGCACATGCAAAGAATTCTTGGGGGTGGGGCACGTTCTCAGGTCCCAAAAATGGGCACCCATCACCAAATTATTCACTACTATAAAGAATAAAAGAGTAGCATATACTTAACTTATACATCTATTTTTAATATCATCAACAGGAGTAACAATTAAAGGAAAATTAAATTAACGTTTACTTAATTCAATGAGCAACCTGAAGAACTACATAACCATCACAATTTATGTGGGGTTCTAACAGTTAAGTACCAGGAAGTAAAGAACAGATTTATATATTTAATTGTATAATAATCGAAGCATGACCTTTTTCCTAGAAATTTGTTATCCTTGCAGATCAAAACATTTTTTAAATCCCCCAATCTTTTTTGGAGAGAGAGTTACTGGAATCCCAAATTCCCATTTTTGAGTTATTTAAGCATGGCGATGTTCAATTTTGAGAAGTCGGGACTAAACAAGAACAGTGAGTTGTCATGCAAGTTGATCTCCACTGGTGTTCCTTTGGACCATGAAATTGTCATTTCTTCTGGCACCATTACATCCAATGAGAGATGGGGTCATGCCGGGCCTGCTCGTACGCACTGAGTTTATTTAGACTTTTTATCTACACAATCTCTAATGGGTTCATATTTGTCTCTAGAGGCATAATCAGGTGAGTTCATGCGCATCCCAGACAGTGAAAGAGGAAACAATGAAAAACCATTCATGAGGTCGGTCGAAAAAGCCACAAAAACACTGAGCACAGCTGTCATGCAAAATGAATCCTCGCCTGAGGTTATATCTGGAAGTGCAGGGGAATTTAAATAGTTGAGCATTTTCAGCAGATATTTTGCAGTTTGATGATGAAACGATATGTTTTGTGTTTCACTGATACGATGTCAGAGATAATGCTCAACTTTTTAGGGGTCCACTTTATCTGGAAATTTTACATCCTGGCCAAAGTTGAATGGTACTGGTATTGGGACATTTTCTAATACTATAATATAATACAGAGAAAATTAGAGTAGAGGAAGTGCTTGTGATCTTGTTCTTGCGTCTTCTTCATGCTCGACTTCAAGAGTAGAAGGCCAGTAAGTTAGGACCCGGCAATGTCTAGAACATCATGATTGTATTCGACTGTGGCTCTATGATTGGGATCAGATTTGATATAGATTCCTTACTGTTACAAATTAACTTAAAGCTGGTATTGATTTAAATGACTCGAGTCAACATGAAGTAAAATTACACAAATGATAAAAGAAAATTTTGACAATTGTATTTTTGAAGCGATGCAAAAATGTCCTTTTTTAAAAGCAGTAAAGCATCCAAAAATAAACATTTGAACATATTTACACAAAGGCATAGAAAACTAAAAAAATATATATTGTTGTGTATAAAAACTGAAAAAGTAAAGTGCATGTAAACTTAAATTATTTTCTCTTAGTTCTTATGTTTGTCTGTGACCCACCAACATTATCAGGGATGCATGAAATATATTCATTCTGCATCCGTAGAAGGACGATTTAATACGCGCCCCGCATATATGTGAGTGTGTGTGTGTGTGTCTGTGTGTATACATCCGTGTGTTGGTGAAGCGCCTCCACATACAGCAAAATCAAAAGTATGAATTCTTGGTGTGAGCCAAGGGGCAAAGTGGGACGACAACATGCCATACAACGTACATCACACAGTCTACCTCACCAATTGTGCCAGAAACACCTCCTACTCAACAACCAGACCACATACTATTATCACCCGTTTGACATACATGCTTATTCTAAATAGAATTACATACAAGTACTTTGTAATTTTACAAAATGATATTCATTATGGTGGCACAGTGGACATTTGTTTGAGCGTCTGCCTCAAAGTTCTAATGACCAGTGTGGAGTTTGCATTTTCCCCACGTACCTGCACGGGTGTTATCTCCCAAAAACAAGCATTAATTGGACACTCTAAATTGTCTGTAGATATTAATGTGAGTGTGACTTTATTTATGTGTGCTCTGCGATTAGCTGGCAACATCAATCTAATAATAGTTATTCACCAAATATTTCAAATGGATTTTTTAATGTTGACTATATACATACATACACACAGACACACACACACACACACAAATATATATATATATATAAATGTATACTTTTTACTGCGGTTGGCTGGCTGTGGACCCCGCCTCTTGCTTGTTGACAGCTGGGCTAGGCTCCAGCACTCCCGCGACCCTCGTGAGGGTAAGCGGCTAAGTAAATGGATGGATGGATGGATGGATATACTTTTTAAAAATATAATTTTTAATTGCATTACAGTATTTACAAATATCCATCCATCCATTTTTCATCAAATTTATATTCACTGGGGTGTACTTACAAAAAAAGACAATTATTTAATGGGCCAGATGAAGAAACAAGAAATTAGTAAACTCAATTTGAGGGAAAAGAGTCTAAGCAAAGGCAACCAATATTACAGCACTCAATGTAGAATGTGAAGAGGGCAGGATTGAAGATGGTATGATGGCCATGCTTTGCCCACCCCTGTTTTGAGGTCCGACAAAATCTTTATGTTGAATCACAACTAAGCACAATGCTATACCAAACACCAAAAATATCTTGTGAAATTTCAGCTCAGTTAACCACTCAAGGAATACTGTACTGTACTGTTTTTTCTTTCATTTTTGTATATTAATGCTGTCATAAAAGGGCAAAGAGAGAGCGAGAGCAAGAGAGAAAGAGAAAAAAACCCACATATTCTCCTATAGTAATGTGGGCCACACACAAACCCTGGATTGTCACTCCAGTTCGGCTAATCTAACATTAGGTTGAAAATAATAAAAGAAAACACATGAAATACACATGAGAAAGTAAGAACAATAGCACCTCCGTAGCAATAGCAGTAATCTCGCACTGCACATTTTTCACTACGTCCATCAACTCTCATCAAAGTTAAGGGCAACTAAACAATCCACTGTTTGACTATTCATATTGGTAACTTAATGGAATAATAAATGACTGGACAGTAAATACAGGTTTCACGATGAAGACACCCTACAAGGATTAATTCATTTCCTTCTTGAAAAAATCATAGAAACATATTGCGTTCAAATTTAGAATTTCCTCGGTAGTAAGTCACAGGTTGAAATTTATGGTACTTTTTAAGTTGTTTGTTTTGGTGCTTTGTATTTATATGCAGTGCACCATGACTTTGAGATGCACCCCCAGAGGGCAGAGGCTTTGGTGGTCTGTAAAAAAAAACATTGGCCACTTTGAATTTGAATTTACTCATTCTTGTAAGAACAAACATCATTGAGTTTAAATTTTCCTCACCACAGTGATTCTACCATGATATTTTAGCTTGTTATATATTTCATGAGGACATCCAGTCAGTGGCCATCTACTCTACAAACATATATTGCTAATGTCAACCGTGCATTCTTTCCTGAACAGTTGTGCATGTTGTCGGTAATAAGCTAAAGTAAGCAGCAAAAAGATAAGGTTATGAAACCTTCAATGTATTACAGAGAGGCTGAAACGAGGATCAGACACAATATGGAAGAGCACAGTGACTAGGGTGCAGGAAGAGGGCTGAGATTGACAGTGCACCACCACCACCACCACCACCACCACCACGACCAACAACAACAACAACAACACAAGCAGATCAGGGTGGCCACAACACCACATGACTGTTGTATAAGGAGATGGAACAGAAAGCGAAGGAAGGGAGAGCGATGTTAAAGGATTAAGCCTCGGAAAGAGAGAGGGATGAACGAAGGAGAAATACAAAGAGGGAAGAGATTCTATCTTCCAAATAACAAACCGAGAGCCTTTGCCACCATCAGCATCCTGCCTTTGATGTGTGCTACGTTGAACTAGCACTAAGAAGCCAGGGGAGTGGTGCTGCCGGTCGTGGGAAAGCCAGAGAGAAGAGGGAGCCATCAACATTATGAAAAGCATCTGGCCTGGAGGCATATGTAACAGCCACTTTGATGATGCTGCCATTTACGTCACGTGGGGAAGTGAGAAGGAGGTGGGGGGCAGTGCTGTGATGGAAGGGACACTGTGTGGAGATGGTTCCAGGCTATGGAGCCAGGCTGTTGAAGCCAACCCAAAATTATAAAGCAAAGAAAAGGAAAAAAAAGCAAATCAAATCAAATCAAGAGGTACAAAAAAGCTGTACACCCAGCAGGCATTGCGGCCAGTCAATTGAAATAAGATGGAGACGGTTTAGGTTCTGGTTAGAATGAGGAAACGGACCTTTTTGCTAGTTTGGTGTACAGCACGGTGACATATACTGACCTGGCCTTGAGACAGCACTAGTGGTGGTGGGTTCAATAATTGCTACAGGGGAGCAGAGGGGGAGGAAAAGGGGAGGGAAAGAGGACATTCATGTATTATTAACAGAATGGAGACGAAAAATAAAAAGGAAAAAAAAAGAAGAGCATGCAAGGACAAAAGGATTGGCATCTCTGTGGCAAGATCCAACATCCACATGCTCAAGACTTCCTGTACAACAGGTGTTTCATGTTAATACACAAAGAGCTTACAAAGTCCACATTGAGTGAAAATGTAAATCACACTGCATGCCTCGTGTGCTAAATAAATGTCCATCACTCGACTACAATTTTACACAAAGTTGTCCGAGCACTCTGAAAGGAGAAAAAAGACTAATCTACCCCTGACATATTAAAAGAGCCTCTACCATGATTTTGTCAAACTACCCCAAGGATCAAGAGGTACATCTCACTTTATGACTTTCATTTTTGAAACTGTTTCTCATGCAAATGAGACATTGCTAACCTTGCCTCCCCCTACTCCAAGGCGGCTTCGCATTATCACGCTGATTGGAGGCGGAGCTATGGGCTTCCTAGTGCCTGCTTGTCTCAAGGGATGACACCAAGTCAGAAGCAAAAAGCGGGCTTCCATAAAGACAGTGTAAGCATGTATTTTGTATTTTCACTCGTGGAGGCAGAACCTCATCACAAACCTATTAAATTTCACTTCTCAATAGGTGTGCAAATTTGGTTACTTGGGCATGCAGGGGGACGCACTGACAAAGACAAATACCATGACCTAATAACACATTGGTCCATTAGTAGGGGTATGTCAGTGAAAACAGAGGAAAGAAAATGCATTCTTAAAATTCAGTCTGTCTTTATTGGGCCACCCTGTATCCCATTCTGATTAATTTAAGCCCTTATTTCAGGCTGCACTCCTGATGACATTTGGGAGATGAAATAATGTCAATTCCAGGAATGTTCCAAACTGTGGCAAATTACTTGTTTTAATAGTCCAGGTTTTAAATGCCACGTGCAGACATATCCGGCAGCCAGACAAAAGAAACACTCAACTCTGTGCATTTTGCATTTTTATGACATGTGTTCCAAAAGACTGATGAGCCTCAAAAAAGGGCGTTAAGAGAAGAAGATACAGTCTGCATAGTTTTCAATCATGTGATCACATTGGAGATTCAGATTGGGAGGATAAAATGGGTTTGAAACAGAAAGACTAGTAGACCAAAGGGTGATCATTTTTGTTGGTTCATTTCTTTCATTTGCAACTGTCATCAGTTAATATCATGTATGTTATAAACAATATAGTATAGGTACATATGCTAAGATGAGGGGTAATGAGGCCACATAGTATAGATGAACTTTGGATGCCGATGCAAAAAAAAAAATAACATGAAAAAGTGGATGTCATAAACAACTACTATCCCTGCACAATTCAAATAAGTCACTGCCCGTATGCAAAGAGGAGACCAAAAACCAAGCTGAGACTGTTTTACTCAATGACCTGAAAAAGCTGACAGCCTGTCTTTACTTCAATTAAAATAGCATTGACTTTGCCTAATATTAGCCTCAAGGATAGTGGTTTGCGGGAGTCAGCAGAATCCCATGAATGTCTACTATACAGTAATAACACAGAAACAACTGACCAATATCCAACATAAGCTATAAAATTGTAAGATTTCTAAAATAAAATGTAAACACTCAAAATAGAGATACACTATGTACTTTAGGCACATTATGAAACATTTTCAGACACCTAACCATTAAAGCTTACCTTCAACAAAGTGTTCAGAACTGATTGATCTGGTTGGTGTAAGATCAACTCTGCTGATTTTTGACAACCACAGTGTCTGTGAAATTATCAGTCTTGTTGTCCTGATTAAAATTGGGTCAAGTAAATGGTGGAATGAGAATTCATCAATTCAAAACACTCAAAAAGGACTACAAACAAAACAGAATGTAGATCTTCACCATCAGCGGCAGTGTCTAAAGGTGCATGACGTGGTGGAAAACCTATTTTTGAAGTCACAGGAAGTGGAGGGTCTCACATTTAAAACAGACACCAACATTTCCATATTCGTCCAAAAAGAAGGTGTGTTTGAGTCACATTGTGGAAATTGTTAAATGATGGGTTTCTTATTTAGGTTCGGATTCAATAATGTACGTTTATTCATATTTTGATATCATACGTGGTTATTTCTACACATGTATGGTAGTTCAAGTTGAAATGTTACTTTACTTTAAATGTTACTTTAAATTCTATTTTGATGGCAGATATTCCAAGAAATGTGAACAAACGTCAACTACAATCCCAAATTGTAATAAATTTCACGTTAAAAGTTCTATTGTATTACCAGTCAATTCCAGGCCCAAAATAAGATATATGAACAATGACCAAAGTGTGACCTCTCAATCTTTATCTTGCACAAGTTGCAATTATCTTCACTCACAGCTTGTGAAATTGTAAACTTTTTGTTCTGGACGGTTTATTCTATGTATAAGAACAAGCCCGGATAAATGCAGAAGGCTGCATCAGGAAGGGCATATGAGCGTTCATATAAAAAATACCATACCGGATTGGTCGTGGCCTGGGTTAACACTGCACGGCACCGTTAACCTCCAGGGTGTCGGTGGAAATTCAACTACTGTGCGTCGAAGACAAAGAAGAGGAGGAAGCCGGATTCATCGGCAGAAGAAGAGGAATGCACAAAGCCTACAACTGAGTGTAGGGACTTTGAATGTTGGCACTATGACAGGAAAAGCTCAGGACATGGCTGACATGATGATTAGGAGAAAGGTTGATGTATTGTGCATCCAATCGAGCAGGAGGAAAGGGAGTAAGGCTAGAAATTTAGGAGCAGGGTTTAAACTATCTTGCCATGGGTTAGATGGGAAGAGAAATGGAGTAGGAGTTATTTTAAAGGAAGATTATCTTGAAGGGGAAAAGAGTATCAGATCGAGTGATCAGACTGAAATTTTAAATTGAAAGTGTTATATATAATCTGATTAACGGCTATGCCTCACAGGTAGGATGTGACCTAGATTTGAAAGAGAAATTCTAGAAGGAACTAGATTAAGTAGTTCTGACCATCCCAGAGAGAGTGTTATGATTGGTGCAGATTATAATGGACATGTTGCTGAAGGAAACAGGGGCGACAAAGAAGTGATTGATAAGTACGGCATCCGGGAAAGGAACTTTGACGGACACATGGTGGTGGACCTTGGAAAAAAGATGGAAATGGCTGTAGGGAACACTTTTTTTCCAGAAAAGGCAGGAACATAGGGTGACCTAGAAGTGTGGAGGTAGAAGCACGCAGGTGGATTATAGTCTGTGCAGACGATGTAATCTGAAGGAGGTTACTGACTGTAAAATAGTGGTAGGGGAGAGTGTAGTTCGACAGCATAGGATGGTGGTGTGTAGGATGACTCTGGTGGTGGGTAGGAAGATTAAGAAGACAATGGTAGAGCAGAGAACCATGTGGTGGAAGCTGAAAAAGGAAGAATGTTGTGCGGCCTTTCGGAAAGAGGTGAGACAGGCTCTCGATGGACAGCAGAAGCTCCCGGAAGACTGAACTACGGTAGCCAAGGTAATCAGAGAAAGAGGCAGGTGAGTACTTGATGTGTCTTCTGGAAGGAATGGGGAGAAGGAGACTTGGTGGTGGGACCCCGAAATACAGGAAAGAGATTAGAAAGGAAGAAGTGGGACACTGAGAAAACTGAGGCGAGAGGAATACATTGAGATGTAACGTAGGGCAAAGGTAGACGTGGCGAAGCCTAAACAAGGCATATGACGACATGCATACCAGGTTGGACATGAAAGAAGGAGAAAAGGATCTTGACGGGTTGGCCAGACAGAGGGATAGAGATGGGAAGGATGTGCAGCAGGTAAGCGTGATTAAGGAAACGATAGAGATGGAAATGTGACTCATGCCAGTAGTGTGCTAAATAGATGGAAAGAATACTTTGAGAAGTTGATGAATGAAGAAAGTGAGAGTGAAGGAAGAGTAGAAGAAGCAAGTGTGAAGGACCAGGAAGTGGCAATGATTAGTAAGGAGGAAGTTAGAAAGGCACTGAACACAATCAAAAGTGGAAAAACAGTTGGTCTTGATGACATACCCGTGGACGTATGGAAGCAATTTGGAGAGGTGGCTGTGGAGTTTTTGACCAACTTATTCAACAGGATACTAGTGGGTGAGAAGATGCCTGAAAAATGGAGGAAAAGTGTGCCAGTTCCCATTTTTAAGAACAAAGGCAATGCGCAGAGCTGTAGGAACTATAGAAAAATAAAGAACAGATTCGAGAGAGCAGACTTCAATTGTTTGGACATGTCCAGAGGTGAGAAAGTGACTATATAGGTAAAAGGGTGGTGAGGATGGAGCGAGAGGAAGACCAAAGAGAAGGTTGATGGATGTTGTGAGGGAACACATGAGGGCAGTTGGTGTTAGAGAGGAAGATCCAGGATAGGCTTACATGGAAAAAGATGACACGCTGTGGTGACCCCTAACAGGACAAGCCGAAAGGAAAAGAAGATATATATACACATACACATTTTATGAGACGCTTATCCTCACAAGGGTCACGGGAGTGATGGAGCCTATCTCAGATGTCAGTGGGCAGGAGGCAGGGTACACCCTGAACTGGTTGCCACCCAATCACAGGGCAAATAGAAACAAAAAAACATCTACACAATCACACTTAAGGGCAAGTTAGAGTCTCCAATTAATGGACCTTTTTTGGGATGTGGGAGGAGATCAAAGTCCCCGGAGAAAACCCATGCAGGCACGGTGAGAACATGCAAACTCCACAAAGGTTGGGCTGGGATTTGAGCCTGATGGTTTTGTTAAGATATGCAATTGGCACATACACCCAGCATAGGCTGAACAACCACCATTTGTATTGTGTATCCAGTTTCTCAAGTCACCAACACTTAAACCATCCATACTTTCGTTTCATTTAATCATTCCTATTTGAAGCTGAAAAAGTGTGGGGATAGCATTCATGTGCCTTCAACAATGCATAAGGGTGCAGGGACAGGTCGAATGCATCTTTTCTTCAATGAATGCTTCCACTTCAACGAGTCCTCAGGGAGCAGATATGTTAAGACAATTTCTTCTTAGCTCTTTCTTCAAACAGACAGACGGGGGCTATCTGATTAATATTTGAGCATGAATCACCAGTGGATCCATCCAGCGCTCAGACACACACTTGCTCCATTACTGTTTAGTACATGTCTTTTGACAGGCAATATCGAGCTTTTTGGATTTACACACAGTGGTGGACTTGCATACTGTACATTGTGGTTGCCCTCATGCAACACATTTGTTTTTTAAAATCTCAACAGCTATTTCATCCAGGAATTCCCTTTTTTTCACCTCGAAAATGTCAGGAATGATGTCGCTCCTGTCAAAACTAAGACCATTCTCAAGCGACCTAAACACTGTTGAGGAACACATTGATGGCCAAGACCTCTAAATCATATTGTCAGAAAGCAGAACGTAAATGGAGAAAAACTAAGCTCCAAATTGACAATGACCTTTACAGGCAGTGTCTTTGTAACTTCAACCAAGAGTTAGTCACAACTCTTTTCTGAAATCATCAGTAAGAACCTCAACAATACTTGTCTGCTGTGGTTGACAAGCTCACACCCCCCTCCAAAAATTGGAACTCATAACAGCCGATAAATGTAATGAGTTTCCCTGTGATTTTAGTCAAAAAATGCAATCCATCAGGTCAAATGTCAGCACAAAATGATAAAATTATTCTAAATCTGAAGCCATCCAGGGAAAACTCTATTACCTTGTCAGAATTTGACACCGTTGAGCAAAAAACTGTAGACAAAACGGTTCAGCAATTGAAACCATGAGCTTTCTCGACTCAATTCCATCAGACTTTGTCAAAACTATTTTGAAGTCAGTGCTAGCTGATTTGCAGTAAATAATCAATTGCTCACCTCAGTCTGACGCATTTCCCAAAGCTCTTAAAGTAGCGGCTGTTAATTAAGCCTCTTAAAAAAAAACAGCGCACTGGACGATTTCAGCAAGCTAGATACTGTCACGACCCATCGGAACGGAGGTAGGACCCAAATGCAAGACTCGGAAGATGCAAGGTAGTTCGGGGAAAAAAGTTTATTATCAGAAGGTCGGGGATCGGACAGGGAGTCACGTGCAGCAGCGGTAGTTGGGACGTCGGGCGGAGAGAACAGGTGAGCGGGCAGGCAGGAGTCAGTACACGCGTGAACGATCAAAGCAGGCAGAAGTGTCAAAGGAGTCAGGCTTACGGGGTCGGTCGGAGAACAGGCGAAGGTCGCTACACACGGGTTGACGATCAGGGATACGAGAGTGCTGGAACGGGACATGCACCTCAACGATGTGGCCGAGAACCGTCGTCATCGGGGTGGATAATCAGCCCGCATGAGGCGCAGGTGTGTGCTTAATTAGCGTGGCCGTGCGGGCACCCGCACAGCCCGGGGTGGAGCGGCAGGATCATGACAGATACCCATCTTAAATCTCCCTTTCATAACAAAGATTGTTGAGAAAGTTATTTTTAATCAACCTAGTATCCATCCATTTTCTTAGCCACTTATCCTCACAAGGGGAGCCTATCCCAGGTGTCAACAGGCAGGAGGCAGAGTACACCCTGAACTGGTTGCCAGCCAAGCGCATGGCACATAGAGACAAACAGCTGCGCTCACAATCACACCTAGGGGCAATTTAGAGTCTCCAATTAATGTTGCATGTTTTGGGGATGTGGGAGGAAAACAGAGTGCCCGGAAAAACCCACACAGGCACGAAGAGAACATGCAAACTCCACACCGGCAGAGCCAGGATTGAACCCTGGACCTTAGAACTGTGAGGCCAATTCTTAACAGCTGTGCCACCAATTCAACTCAGCAATTTCTTGAATTTGAATGGACTTTTTTTTCCAATCAGGTTTCCAAACTCATCACACTACAGAATTGGCTTTTATCAAAGTGCTAAATGGTTGAATACAGACCCGAGTCAAGGTATACATTTTGGGGCTGTTGGATTTCAGTGCAGCTTTTGATACGGTAGCTCATAATATAATGGTGAACAGGATGGAAACTTGGGTAGGACTACATGGAACAGTTCTTCAATGATTCAGGTCCTACCTGGAAGGAAAAGGAGCTACCTTGTTTCTATTGGAAGTGCTCAATCTCAACAAAAGGCAATGACGTAACATAAGTTCTTGGACCCCTCCTGTTCAGCCTGTATATATTACCATTGGGTAATTTTTTTCAAAAAATGTATTTCGACTATCATAGCTATGCAAATGACACACAGTTAAATTTAGCAGTGTCTCCAGATGGCTGGTATTGTGCCACTGTCTAAAGCAGATAAATAACTGGATGAGCCAAATTTTCTTCAATTAAACCACAACAACAATTGTTTTTGACAATAAAGAAAAGAGAATTGCTGTTGGACTCCCTATCTTTAAAAACCAAAGACTAAGTCCAAAACCTTAGTGTTCTGGTAGATTCCGACCTGACTTTCAACAGTCATATCAAATCAAAACCTGCCTCTTACCATCTGAACAACATATTTAGAGTGAAGGAATTTAGAGGAAGAGAAAGGTTCCTAAAGGGAGTGGCCGTGGGTAAGAATAAAAAGCTCGAGTGTGGATGTTTTAAAGGAGTCTCGGTGACTCCATTCATTTGAACATACTCAACGAGGTGCATGCTGTTTGCATACATACTGTACAGTCACAAACTTCTCTATTTCATCCTCAGGCATGAATATAGTTATGAATGAATGAATAGTTATGAATGTGATTAAGTGTTGATTTGAAACACAATATTTGATGCTCCTTACACGGCTTGGGGCAGCGCGGCGGCCATTTGGTTTCTCACTTCCGCAAAAACACGGAAATGTATTTTCAGCGTCAGTAAAAGCCTGCGTGCATTTTGATTGGCTGTAAGCTGCAACATTGCGATAATGTGCGCCGGCGGCAGAAAAAGTGACTGATCAGTCGGAAAACAGCTGCCAAACCATGTATACTGTGTGATAATTCTGTCGGGTTTGGCCATGACGCTCAATGTGCTTGGAGCCTTAAGACAACTAGTCCAGTCGCAATCGATTCTATGCCATTAAAACTGTTCTGCACGTTTTACTTTGGATTTTATTTTAAAGACTTTTAGGGAACTGTTGGGAACACAGGCAGTGTTGACTTTTAGATGTTGTTATCCTTCCTGGGTTTTATCACATTTGTACAATTGAGTTTTTATTCAAACAAAGAACCCAAGGGGAAAAAAAAAAAAAAAAAAAACATCCGGTGATACATTTTCATTTTACCGTAGAAAAAGAGGATATTAAAAAAACAATAGCTAAAATGCAATTGTCAAAAATGTGATTTTAACAGCTTTCTTTTCTTTGCAAACTTCTTGCCCTTACGCTTGAAGTAATTTAGAGGTGCATGTCATTAAATACCTCTTTGTACAAGTCAACAAAGACAGGGACAAACACAGTAAACTTGTAGATGGGTGTAATAATGAATTAACTAAACATCTATATTATGCAACTGATTGTTAATTTATCATGTGTTGAAGCAAATGAGTGCACTGTTGGGAACACAGGCACTGTTGAGTCAGCCTCAAGTAATTTGTGGTCCAAAGAACAAAGTCAAGGCATCTATTTAAATGCAAGTTACATCCAAGAATTCATGCATACCTCTGCTATAGCGGCTCCTCCAGGTAACTACATTTTTGCTGTTTAGAAATTTTATACGAACAATAAACAATCTTGTCAGCACATGCTGAGTGAACAATACTAAAAATGTACTAACATCAACTGACTATTCTAACCATGATCCAACTCCCCTGAAATGATTATATATACTGTATATTTGGTGCTAAAGTAGTTAGTTTGTCGCCAAGCTTTATAATTATTCATTCTGTCATTTTTAATTCTGCCCAGACTGTGTATCATCCCGCGGGGCATCCATTGTGCTCAGTCATCCTGGGATAAACGTTTCTAGCTTCAAGAAATGGTGTGGCGGGGGTGCTGAGTGTACAGCCCGCTGGGCTGCTGCATGAACACATTGTCACAGTACTGAATGCTTCCTCATCACGGTGCAACTGGAAAAAAAAATGTTAATGGATTTTAGATTGCCTAAATATGGAAATCCAGGTATTCAAATTATAATTAAATGATGCAATATTTTTAGTCTGCTTTTAGGAGAAGACATGTCATGCATACGGGAATGTTTTCACACAAAAAAGTGACCAAGACTAAAAACAATCAATGCGCACCCTGTCAGGATTCACCTAGTGTGATTGACATATTCGGATAAAATAAAAAAAAAAAACAAAGTTATATCACACCATCATGAGTGCAACTTTAAGAATTTCTAAAGGCCAGTTTTTACTCCCGCTGTCGACAATGCCTGCATTGCATGACCTAAGCATTGCCCCGTGGAGCATCTCTCCATAGCTTGCTGCACACGTCCAAAAAAGTTGCTGCGCATGGAAAGCCGAAGATTTCGTCCCTTGAGACTGGTCTGTTTTAGTCAAATGCTTTGATGACCTACAGACAGTGTTCCACAGTCACCATTGTTGTTGCTTTGTTCACTGTTAAGGAAAGGAAAGTGAAAATGGAAAGAAAAAAAAGAAAAATGGCTACCGGAAATGACCAACAAGTGCTGAGGTAACTCCACCCTATTGTATTCAAGCCAATACTATCTGAAGCCACACCTCTGACTTGGAGAAGAACTGCAGCAGATTTTTTAAACTGAGCGTGTGAGTTACGCTCAAGTTTAAAGGCAAACTAGACGCGGGGAAAGCTCAGTGACGTCAGCGCAGTTGCCGCATGCGCGCGTATACGGACACCTTTAGTTTCATTTCCCACCTGGCTTCAGTACGATTTGCTATCATGGTGCAGTTCTCACCCTTAGCGCTCATCTCCCTGTTCCTTTACTCAGTCACAATCACATGCTGGGCGCAAACAACATCCTGTCAGATGGGGAGACATGTCCGAACAACGCCAACACGTGCTGATTGATAGGTGTGACAAACGAGCACAATGCTCATTAACCAAATTGGCAGCAGTGTCTCTCTTGCCTAAGGGAGGCTGGATGGTGATGGAGGGAAAGTGACTTACTACTTTTTTCCTCATCAGTCTCTTCTTATTACTGCTTGGGTGTGGGGGATGTTGAGTTGGGAGGGACGAGAACAGGAAAGAAGAAATGAAGGCAAAGGTATAGAAAGAGAAATCTCCACTGGAGCTCACCCAAGGTGGGCAGAGGGGATAAGAGCTTGACCAATTAAGTTGGAGGACTTCTCAGAAAATTGGAGAGAACAGCTTCACTTCTTTTCATCAAATTTTACTCCAGCAGCTGAAATGGGAACTTAAACTGCAGTAAATGTTGTTACCCAAAGCAAAATAGGGATAACACAAGCTAGAAGTAACTAACTAACTAACTAACTAACTAAATAAATAAATAGATGGCTACAATATGTTTTTGTCTTTTGGCCCTAATAGCATCTGGACACAAACACATGGTGAACATATTGGTTGGTGTGAGTCCATTCTTGAATCCTTGCTCTTTTGTGTCTCTAAATTTTTTTTAGCATATGCAACGTGTAACATGTGATTCCAAATCTGTGATGCTCAGTATTTGTCTTTATTGAAAGACATTAGCATATATTTATGTGTGTTTATGGAACTGAAGGATTTAAACACAGCTACAGCTTGCTGTAAAATCAGCAGACTTTGTATCTTTTCTGTTTATTTATAGTCAGTGAAATAACTTTTGCTTGTTTTAACAATTTGCGTTCATCATTTAAACATGTTCAAATGTTAAAATTTCACTAAATGATCGGCAATGTCACAAGGGTTAACAGTAGAGATGTCCATCGTCACATGTCATTTTATCAACCTCACCAATTATGGGAAGAGTTTTTCTTAGGCTAATACTATTTAGACCACTGTACAGGAAGAACCTTTCAACATCACATTAAAAAACATGTAAAGTAGAAACCAGAGTATTGTCCCTTTTTCACATAGTATGAACTAATGTTTAAACCCTTGCCACACAAGAGCCAGTGCTTCCACTTTAAATTCAACGCAATGTATGATGCTACGTGAAATATGCAAGCCTCATTCCCTTCCCAATCTTGCTATCGATTAGTTTGCAAAAACCCATCCGAACTCACCTGTGGTCTCCCCTCTGGATTTTGTTATTTGTGTTTGTGAGAGTGCCACAGCGACGGCATAACATTCCTCATTAAGGGCGACAGCAGAGTTGTCCTCTCTTTCATTAGTGGAAATCATCGGAGCAAAAACAGGCATGGGGAAACACTTTTTGTGGATGTGAAAGCAGGAGGTAGAAGAGTCAAACTATGACAGAGGATGGAAAGGAGATGGCGGAGAGGACAAAAGAAAGAATCAGAAAATCTGGAAAAAAAATGTAAAAGTGTGCCAGAAAGGCAGACAAAGGGATAAAGAATGGGGATATTGAAGTTGTGGGCGGTCATAAAGGATTCCATTTCCTCAAACTATGCTGAGGGTTTCTCTCTCTTTCCTTCAGGCCATGCCAGCGTCACATTAAGATCACCCATTGGAAGATCTGAGGCAGGCTTTTGATGTTCTATGTGCATACACAAACAAGACTGTGGAGTGTTCCTTTGACAACAACTTAATGCTACAGAAGTATATTTTTGTCTTCGAAGTCCCTGGCCTGCAAGGGACATTGTTATCATCTAAGAGTGGTGTGCCAACTGGTAAATAATTAAATGTACCTGTTCATATTTCATCAGTGAATATATTAAAGAGATCTTTTTCCTCTTATCTTTGCTCTATAATGTTCTACGATCCTTAACTGGCATTGCTTCTTGCAGCTTGGCAGTTGCATTTGGTGGACAAGAGAAGTGAGCACTGTCTTTCAGGTCCCATCCAACAGAGGCTCAATAAAACATTGTATATAATCCTTGTAAAATACCACATTTACTCTACTCAATAACCACATGCTTGATGCACATACACTGTCTCAATTACTTGTCGGTTGAAAACAGCTCAATCATATAAGACTGTCCCCAAATAGATAATTCCTTTTTTTCCCCCAAGAAAAAAAAAACAAAACAAAAACAAAACGAACTAAAAAACTTGGTGGTAACTGTAATTATCTTAATTCATAGCAACCTGTATTAACATATAGGCATTAAAGCGGTCACGGTTATAGAGCAAACAAAAACACACATTTAGATTGTCTCGCAAACAAATCAAACTGGCTGTTGTTCCCTGTAACACATTGAAGACAATGTTTTGGACAGTGCATCTTTTCCAATATTATTTAATACCATTATAACACCAAAGTTTAATAGAACAGGTTTCACTCAGATACAGACCCGCCGTTATTGACCAAAGAAGTTGAGTGGACAGAATCAGCATCATATCCAGTGGTTGTCTGAGCAAACCAGACAGATGAGCATTGCTACCAATACTGCAGAGGTTAAACAGAGGGCACGTTGGGGGTGTGGGGGGTGGGGGGGTGGTGTCTGTCAGTGGCTAGACTACACACCGATCACAAAATTAAATTGTCTGCATAATTGTCATTCCAAAAGGAAACCTTTTTGAAAGATGAAGCCCAAGAACGGGTGCAAAACATCTGCACTAAATGGAGGACTGCAGTCTGCAACAGGGATCCAAACCGTAGCCAAAAAAAGGTTACGGGTGTAATTATGTAAGGTTGTGTATGATTCAAGATAAACAATGCACTTCCTTTTTAAGCAGCACTCTCTTAAAGGCTTTACAGTCATGACGTACCACTTCGACCAATCACAGGCGGGTTCAGTCACCTTTAGCCAGGCAAATCAGATCTCAGCTGGTAATCATTGACTGCGCGCTGCCCTCAAAGGGAGAAAGGAGAAACATATTGGGGGAGAAAGACACTGTATAGAAGTTGAATTACAGATGGAGAAATGCCGTTGTGAAACAAAATATAGGTTATGAGCAAACAAAATCTCTAAAATGGCTCCATTGTTAAGATCTCCTCATTTAAAATAGGTAAAATAGTTTGAAAAATTGTTTCCCAATCAAGATTACAAACAGAAAAAGGGAAACACACTTTTTTTTTTATATGACATTATTTTATTTACTTGCACTGATTTGTAAAGTTGCCGTTTTGCTTTTATTTTGTAAATGAGAAAACACACTGATGTGATCATACGTTTGATTACCCGGGCAGAATTTGTAAGTTGTGTACAATTCTTTAAAGAAATCATAAAGGATTTGGCAAAACACATTGAATTTGATTTTTAATGGCATTCAAATCAAACTGTCAGGCACTTCAGAAATGCACAATCATTAAACAATACAAAACAAAAAAGAAAATAATGATAATCCTCGTTCAGTCATCAGTCAAATATACTAAAAAACAAACAAACAAAAAAAAAGGTATGTCATCTTTTAAGCACAACTGTGCATATCCACCATCATACGTATTTGTTTGAATATGTGTTACTTGAAAATAATAAATGCCAAAAAGTTTTTAGATTTGCCTGAGGTATTGATTACAAGCAGATGTAGACGACTAGGGAAGCTACTTGAAAATACATCAGAATAAATCTTCCAGACCTTTGCTTCACATAAATTTGCCCATCTGGAGCTTTGAAAATTTAAATTGAATACACCTGGATTAGCGGAACCATGTACTGTGAGCATCATGATCCACCCCCATCTACATATAAACTCGGCCACAGGGCAGTATTCTAACACAACACAGACCCCAAACACAGCTCCAAAAATGACCTGTGGCTTGCTAAAAAAGATGAGGGTAAAGGTGATGGAGAGGCGAAGCATGTCTCCAGATCAAACTGGGGTTTCCTCAAATAGAAAGTGGAGTTGCACAGGGCTCTTACAATCACCAGCTCTGTACACAGTTAAGAAAATAAGTATTTGAACACCCTGCTATAATGCATGTTCTCCCACTTAGAAATCATGGAGGGGTCTGAAATTTTTATCTTAGGTGCATGTCCACTGAGAGAAATAATCTAAAAAGAAAAATTCAGAAATCACAATGTAAGATTTTTTTAACGATTTATTTGTGTGATAAAGCTGCAAATAATTATTTGAATGCCTGAGAAAACCAATGTTAATATTTGGTACAGTAGCCTTTGTTTGCAATTACGGAGGTCAAAGGTTCCCTGTAGTTGTTCACGAGGTCTGGACACACTGCAGGAGGGATTTTGGCCCACTCCTCCCTACAGATCTTCTCTAGATCAGACACGGGTTTCTGGGCTGTCGCTGAGGAACATGGAGTTTCAGCTCCCTCCAAAGATTTTCTATTGGGTTTAGGTCTAGGTTTTAGGTATTTGATATAAAACAACATTATGCCAAAAGTGAAACATGGTAGTGGCAGTGTGATGGCCTTGGGCTGGTTTGCTACATCCGGACCAGGACAACTTGCTGTGATTGATGGAGCAATGAGTTCTCTTGTGTACCAGCAATTCCTGAAGGAAAGCGCCCACCCATCTGTTCATGCCCTCAAATTCAAACGCTCTTGGATCATCCAGCAGGACAACGATCCAAAACGTACCATGAAGTCAACCTCTGAATGTCTCAAAAAAAAAAAAAAAAAAAAAAAAGACTAAATTAAGGTTTTGGAATGGCCAAGTCAAAGTCTGGTTTTAAAACCAACTGAGATGCTATGGTGTGACCTTAAATAGGCGTCTATCTATCTATCTATCTATCTATCTATCTATATCTATCTATCTATCTATCTATCTATCTATCTATCTATCTATCTATCTATCTATCTATCTATCTATCTATCTATCTATCTATCTATCTATCTATCTATCTATCTATCTATCTATCTATCTATCTATCTATCATTGCGCAGAGTGGGGTTAAACAGAACTTGTCATCGCTTAAAAATGGGGTACATCACACACATAGGAGCACATAGGGTAAAAAATTCCTCCCCCGTTCCACTGCTTTCGTAAAACAGATTCTGCAATTGTTAGGGACTGTATTTGTTTTTGTAATCATTTGATTTCTTTCATTCAGTCTGACAGATTGATTGATTCAATCCTACAAAGTTAAGAATCAAAAGTGTTGAATATCCAAACTCCACAGATATTTAACACATTTCTGTTGCAACAGCTGACTTTGAGTACAAACAAGTCAACAAAAATCTATGGTTTTGCTATGACAGAGAAGTCCATTCCCAAAAGTTTACAAATCTGTGAAAAATTCCATCTGATACAAGAGTGGCACTAAACATCTGGATTGGACTGGATCAAGCTAAAAATGACACCTTTTACAGAGAACAACCTTTGAACCCACCCAGCCCAACTCCCCAAGTTACAGTAACTGACCCATCTGTATGACACAATATTCAAAGTGACTAGATTTGTACTCTGAGACTACAAGTAAATTGTATATTGGTGATACAAGTTGCAGCTGACAGAATACCAACGGATAACTTCAAGTTTGGTACGAAACATGTCAAACAAATTTATTTACTACTGTATTACAATTCAATGCCCATCAGGAAAACTTGAAACTGGTTAGTGTTAACTATAAATAATTGTTCATATTTTGCAGGTAGCACTGCCACTTTATATTCTGGTCACCTGTTTTTCTTTTTCTTTTTTCACTAATGTCCTATCAGATGGTTAGACACAAAGAATACACAAGCATCTCTCATTCCAAACCCCCCAAAACCTATAATGTAAAAAGATGAAATGTTCCAGTCATTTTTGTGATATTAATATACAGCATTGTATTTCATTACAGTTTATCACCAGCTACAGTATCATCATCTACAGTATGTGGTTATCATCATCTACAGTATGTGGTCGTTTTTTTGCAGTCTGCCAAGTTGTGCACCAGCAGTTTGGCTTTTTCCTTCCTTCACCTTTTGAACTCAGTTTGGTATCTTTGAAAAGTATAAAAGTTATGAAAGGGTTGACTTGCACTCATCTCTTGGAGTCTGAGTCAGCCTGCATTCTCAACGATCAACTTAGAATCGCTGACCTATGTGCTAAACTGCGATCTACGTCCTGCAATTGTGCTTATGTTAAGCTGAAGCTAAAGACATATGTTAATGCTCATGCAAATACAGAATTTCAAAGCAGTCCCACAGCAACACACAGAAAAGATATCCAGTTTTATATACACACAGACACACGTACAGTATTTATATTTATATAAAAAATAGCTAGTGGTTATTCCTGTGTTCTTAAATCCTATAGCTACAGTTAAGATCCTTCTGAGATCACAAACTGCCCTGGGGAGTCACCGGGCTCTTCAATACTCCAGGATAAGAAATAAAAACAATCCGGTATAATGGCACCGGTACTTACGGATGAGAGGCACACTGGCATTAGCAGTCCCAAGCTTATTGGTAGCGACGCACGTGTAGTTCCCGTAACGATCCTCTGTCATGTTGGTCACCGTAAGGACTGATCTGGAACTGAGGCTCTTGATGTCAATGCCCTGGCCCTTGATAATCCTGTAAATTGAGCACAATGCCAACACATTAAGCCTTTATTTCTCACCCCACACAAACAAAATGTCAAGGGGGAGGAGGAAGGTGTCAAGGACAGCACAAATGTTTGTCATTCTGCCACTTAGTAGCACTTCAATACCCTCTTCAGCAGGTCTAGTTATTCTTTGGTGTGCCACATCTGAAACCTTGAATAGGAAGGTTGAATGAGTCAAACATGTCAAACAGATGTGTGATACTTTATAATAAATTGTTTCCATGTTGTGCTGTGGTTTGAAATTAATGAGAAATTAGGGTATCCCTGTCACAAACCATTATATTTTCCAGAGAGCAGGCATATAATATGCGGTATTTTTACTGCGAACTTCCATCGACCTTCAGCTTTGCTTTGTTCACAGTATGAGGAACTCCGGCTACAACCACTTTTTCAGATGTTATGTCAAGCAATTTCCCATGGTGACATCCTCACTAATAATCTTGATGGTAGTCTCCAAGTGAGCTTGTCTCTTTTTTGAGTCAACATTAAACAAGACCACACTCTCCTCATTCAGAGTGAAAGAACCGCCACCCAGACATACACAGGACTCCCTGGCCTCCATTCAAAGCAGTGACAGATCATGAAAAGGAGTTTGTCAAAGACTGTTACGCTTTTCCATCAGTGGCAAACTGGCAGCAGCACTGAACTGATGTCAAGGCTGTAAAACACCTACAGTCAAGAAAAGGAACACACTCAGAAAACAAAAGTGGTCCTCAATTTCTCCTTAGTGGTGTTGTAGAGATGATAAGCTACTCTATGTATATGTATTCGTTGTTGAACAGCAAATACTTCTGTCCTTTAGTTGATATCAATGTAAGTTAAGAAGTAAGTTAAGATATCAACGTGTACAAAAATACCTCTTAGAATCAGCTTGAAAGTAAAATCCTGGTAATTTGCTTCCTTAGCATTTTTAAATAATGGAATCCAGCCCATAATTACGATTAGCGCAGCATGAGCTCAAAATTGAAATTGTGCTCAGCAGGAGTAGTTAAACAGTGGTTCATGGTCTTTCTTTTTTAATTCAGCAACACTTGAATGTAAAACAACTGATATGCATGCAGAGATTGATTTTAGAGGATTGCCAGGCAACATTTTATTAGGAGTCTTTTGTTGGAGCATTTACGTCCCCTCTCCCAAGCTTCCAGTCAAAAGGAGGGACAAACCATTTTTCTTCTGAGGGAAAATAGATAACAAAGTCACCTCGCTTTAATTAATTGTCAGTAACATTTTATAATGTTGTCATTATCTCTCTTTCTCTCTCTCTCTAAATCAAAAAATCTACAGAAACAACAAAAATGGATATATCTGCTTTTGCGTCTGAACTCTTCATTTATACAGTGTGTGTGCGTGTGTGTATATATATATATATATATATATATATATATATATAATATATATATACACACACATACAAACTGCGATTCTTTCTATATTTGTGCATCATTTAAATATTTTTGCTAAATAGCATCTACTGTGCATATGACTGAAAATAAACAGAATATTATTGATCAATGATTGAGAAACAACGATAAAACATTGATTTTTAATTATGTAGTATTAGAAGAAAAACTGTCCCTAATGATCAAAACAATATTGGAGTATACTGTATGTGTACAATAATAAATTGTAGTCAACAAATCTACCATTAACGATAGCTGCATGAAACAAAGCACACAAGCGACTGAACTTGTTTTGTTCTTGATGGATTATTTAGGTTGATGCTATGGCAATATATGATGTGTTTTCCTTCATGTGTGGCCCCATGAGGAACCAAGGTTGTGATTTGGTTCTCAATCTAAAAGTGCTGAACCCTGGTTTATGCCTTGGCTGGATTTTTGAGGCCATAACCCCACAAGAACTGCCTTTGGTCTAAATTAAAGCTGTGACAGAGGACAGACCCTGCTGCGGAACAAACTGGAACACAGCTTATTCAAGTGACCAATAATGCTAAAGCAATTTCTTTCTCACCTTTTCTCCCCTTTGTACCACTCAAATGTGGGGAAAGGCACAGCAGCTGCCTCGCACCTCAGCAGAGCAGTGCGTCCCAAACCAACTCCATGGCTTTTCATCTCATGGATGGATGGCGCAACTGCAGAAAACAGATAGAAATAGCGATCAATTAATAGAAGGTATACAAATTAGCAGAAGCACATTTCTATTGTTCTCCAAAGTAAAATGTTTCTGACAATTCAGACATTGAGTGCTAAATTTGGTGGTTTATTGAAAAAAAAAAATGGTGAAAAATGACAGCCTTCAAAATTACAGTCACTGTACACATTCTGCAACACTTCTAAAAGAGGCTTAGCTGGGGAGGAGAGTAGACATCCTTCGCCAATGTTAGGAAAATGAAATGACTTGTACTGGCTGGTGATAAATGGCTTAATGGGAGATGAAAGACTCAATGGCGGCAGCAGGTTCTGTGAATGCAAAATGAGGCTCCTTTTATGTAAGGGAATGTGAAGAAAATCTTGATTCCATTGTTGTGAGGGCAGCCAAACATGTTGAGAATTCCTGAGGCAAACCATGCCTTTGTGTTTGAAATATTTAACTTCCTCGGAGTCGAGCTAGCCTTGAAAGAAATAGAACCCATGTACTCATGTAAAGTAGAATACAACCACAGCTTTTTTGTTTGTCCTCTTTAAAGATAAAATGTTACATTCAGTACATTACTTGCTACAGTTTAACACGGCTAGTAGTGGTTGCCTGTTATAAAGGATAACCATTTCGTGATTCCCCTCATGGTGAAGGGAGTGTAGATGTTACCCACACTGCTGTCTGTGCTGCTGATCTTTATTCATCCCTATATTTACTGCTTATTTACATTATGCAACACCCACAATGTCTTCCTTTAGGTCTTCACAAACCGGGTATTGATATAAAACTAAAAAAACACAACAGCAAAAAAAATATATATATATATTATATCAGAGCTACAAACCGACGTACATTGGTCACATTCCTCAAATGGCTCCTGATAATCATCCTTGGCCTTCTATCAGTGAAAATATCTGAGAAAAGAAATCTGAAAGTGATGAAGAGTGGAATGTGAACTATTTCCAAAGGGTTAGTTCGCTGCTAACCTGTACAAATCTACAGACATCTGACAGATGAGGTGGAATCCCAGAAATATGTGCTGTACGAAAAAGATCCATGTGAGCTTTTGTGAAAGTGGACTGTGATCGTGTAGGAGAGGCCAAGGAAGGTGACAATGTGCTGTGAGATGATGAATTCCCTTGCACCAACATTCTCCTGCCACCTAATGAACACACTCATGACTTGAGTCTGCTGATTTCCTGTCCTTGCACGTGTGTGCCAATTACATCACTCCTTCGGCTCTTCCAACGCTGGGTTGACTAATCTGAAAGGTGGGTTCAGCTATGGCTTTTCCTATTCACTTATCACTGTAGGAAGTGTTAGATGCCATGCTGTGGGGTAGAGCGACACTTTGACTGCCTTTCCATGCTGGCTGTGCGTGTTAATGGGTGCGCAGGCTTCAAGTGTGCATACTCTTACTAAAAAAGTAATGACTCAGTTCAAATTCTCACCCCACTCAATTTGAATCCTTCGTGGTAATCACACCACACTGTCATCTTGGTGAACAATAAAAATGCATGCGCGCACGCAAACACATATACAGTGTGCCTGTGCTGATGGACAATAAAAGAAAACGTTCTGTAGCATATCCAGTGTGGTAAGCATTCTCTACCACTTTTACAGGCTCATGAAGTAAATGAAAGCTACAATTAGTATTGATCGACGACACAGAAATATTAGGTACAGTACATCACAAATTGGACAGAATCAATGGCTTAGTAGGTTCTCATAATCATCCACTGGCGTCTTTGTGCTCTGACATTGATTATCTTCAGTCTCTGAGAGCATAATGGTGAAGTTTCAGGAATGGTTTTGAGTACAGAGGAAAGTAATATTTTGGTTCAAGCTCAAGATTTATAACTTAAAATGATCCCCTCATGTCATAGTCATGTCTTTGATAGAGGTTGTTGTGATTTGGGATAGTTTTGGAAGTCTACATATTGAATTTTGGTGATCATTTTGTTAACAATTGTGTTGCTCTTTTTCAATTTGATCAATATAACATTATAACATTTATACCATCCATCCATCCATCCATCCATCCAGCCATCCATTTTCTTAGCCGGTTATCCCCACGAGGATTGTGGGAGTGCTGAAGCCTATCCAAGCTGTCAATGGGCAGGAGGCAGGGTACACCCTGAACTGGTTGCCAGCCAATCTCAGGGCACACATTCATACCAATGTCTTAATTTTCTATTGCCGCTACATCTTCAGCAAGGCCGAAAAAGATTTTACTGCTTGGGAGCACCCAACATTAGGGGCAAACACAAAAAGTCTAAGCAAGTACCCAAAACTACATTTTAGATTAAATCTAAAAAAGAAAGCAGCAAAAAGTACTATTAACTGGAGTGAATGCAATCAAAGACCTCTGCCTCCTCTTAACTTAAACACCTTTGTATTGGAATCACTGACGGTGTAGTTGTACACACGCCTGCCTTCAGTGCGGGCAGTGTGGGATCGATTCCTGCTGTGATGGTGTTGATATCTGCCCTGTGCCTGACTGGTGACCAGTTGAAGGTGTAGTCCACCTTTTGGCCGAAGCTAGCAGGGATAGGCTCCAGATTTCCCGCAACCCTCGTGAGAATTAGCGGCTTGGATAATGACATGACATGACTTTTGGATTGCTTTTTTTTTTCTTCTCTAAACTGCTGGACTTACACTTGCTGAACTACTTTTATGTTTTTCATGCTCATATTTTTCAGTTGGATTGAATATGCTTGAGTTATATTTTGTTACAGTTGGCATTTAGGTGTTTTGTGCTTTCCAGTCAACCGTTCTTTTCTTTCAAACGAAGCAATATATTTATCGGAAGAAGAAATGGTGGAAAAAATATTTCATATTTATCCCATTCGTGGGCAGCGTCCCATATTTTGGGACATTATGATTTTCACGCATTATATCCTGCAGTATATCAAAATATTTAAGTGTGTCATGCTCCTGGATTCCAGCCAGGGCTGGGCGTGGCCAGCCAATCAGAAGGTGCACACCTGCGCCTCATGACCACTGATTAGACCCAGTACATATAGGACCCGGGGGACGACAGATACTCCGCTAGATCGTTGCTCTTCATGCCTCGTTCCCGCACTCCTGCTTTCCTGACTTCTGATCTCCGTGCACCGACCCACGCCTGTCCACTGACCACCCTCGTAAGCCCATTCGTACTGGTTCTACGGATTGTTTGGACTGTCTACCTGATCTCAGACCTCAGACCGAATAAAGGTTTCCTCTGTACTGTCTGCTGTCTCTGGAGTCGTGCATTTGGGTCCACCCTTGAGCCCCGCATCGTGACAGAACGATCTAGCCAGAACATGGACCCAGCCGACTCTGAAGCCATTCGCTGTGCGCTGCAAGTGCAGGGCAAACGCCTGGGTGAGCAAGAGGTCGCTCTCCAGGGTATGACTCACCAGATCCAGGAGCTCTGCGCCCAGCTGGAACCGTGGCTAGCCTCCCAAGCTAGCGCGGCCGCTCCTGTGCCTCCCCGTGCCGCCATCACTGTGCTCTCTCGACCAGAGCGGTTCTCAGGCGACTCCGGTAACGTCAAGCCCTTCCTGGCGCAGTGCGATCTCCACTTTGAGTTGCAAGCGTCCGCTTTTCCCACGGACCACTCCCGGATCGCCTTCTTCATTTCCCACATGACAGGGAGGGCGGAGGCATGGGCCACCGCCGAGTGGAGCCGTAACTCGGAGACCTGCCGCTCATGGGCGAGCTTCGTCTGCGCGCTCACCCAGGTGTTCCAGTACGCGGCTCCGGAACGCCAGGCGGCGTCCTCGCTCATGACAATTCGCCAGGGACGTCGCCGCGTGTCCGACTACGCCATTGAGTTCCGGATTCGGGCTGCCGAGAGCCGTTGGAATGAGGAAGCCCTCCATGACGCGTTTTACGAGGGACTGTCCCCACAGATCCGTGGCCACCTCGTGGCCATGGATCTTCCGCCTTCGCTTAACTCCCTCATCGCATTGGCCCTCAAGGTGGACCAGAGCCTCACCGTGCAGAGGCAGATGGAGGGCCTGAGGGAGGAGGAGAGGGAGAGTCTCAGTCCGGTTGCTTCCGCTTCCCGGCCACCCGTGTTGTCGGCTTCATCGGAATCCATGCAAGTGGAGGGGCTTGGCGGCTCAGCGGAGGAGCGCTTACGTCGGTGACGTGAGGGACGCTGTTTTTACTGCGGGCGTCTGGGACACTTGATCGCCCGCTGCCCGACTCGACCAGGGCACACTGACATCAGGATCTCTACTCCGGTGAGTGTGCGGTACACCGCGGCGGGGTCAGGGAGGTCCCTTCTTCACCTCACCTTGGGAACGGACTCCCGTTCATGCACTGTGACGGCTTTCATAGATTCTGGGTCGGAAGCAAACCTGATAAATCCCCGCGTGGTCGAAGAGCTGGGGGCAGCAACCTTCCCCACGCAACGGTTTCGTCACGCCTATGCCGCCAACGGCAAGTTCCTTTGTCGGGTTACACATCTCACTCAGACGCTACGTATGAGCTTTCCGGACGCTCACTCGGAGCGTATTAGCTTCCATGTCTTCAACGCACGTAGTAGCGACATCATCTTGGGCAGCCCGTGGCTCAAAGAACATAATCCGCACATAGATTGGACCACGGGTCAGATCAAGACTTGGGGAGAGGACTGTCTCAGTCGCTGTTTCGCTGTCCGGAGAGACAGGGGTATTCAAGTCGCGCCGGTTCGGCTAACAGAACCTAGTACCGCCCCGGACCTGACCGCGGTGCCCTCCTGCTACCATGACCTACGGGAGGTCTTCTCTGAATCTAAGGCAAAGTCTCTGCCGCCACATCGGTCATACGACTGCACGATTGAACTCCTACCAGGCACCTCTCCTCCCAGAGGGGAACTGTTCTCGTTAACAGGACCAGAGCATCAAGCCATGAGGGACTACATCGAGGACTCGCTGGCAGCCGGACTCATTCGCCCCTCATCCTCACCAGCCGCTGCGGGGTTTTTTTTTGTCAAGAAGAAGGACTCCACGCTGCGACCCTGCATCGACTACCGAGGACTGAACGACATCACAGTCAAGAACAGGTACCCTTTGCCGCTTATCTCTACAGCATTCGAACTCCTCCAGGGAGCCCGGATCTTCACCAAGCTCGACTTGCGCAGCGCTTACCATCTGGTGCGGATTCGGGAAGGGGATGAGTGGAAGACGGCGTTCAACACCCCCACAGGGCACTATGAGTATCTTGTGATGCCTTTTGGACTGACAAATGCCCTGGCCGTCTTTCAAAACTTCATTAACGACGTGCTTCGGGAGTTCCTGAACAGATCTGTCTTTGTATACCTGGATGACATTCTCATCTTTTCAGCAGACCTAACCTCTCACATTCAACAAGTCAGAGAGGTGCTCCGGCGTCTGCAGCAGCACCAATTATACGTGAATAAGGATAAGTGTGAGTTCCATCGGGCATCCGTGTCCTTCCTGGGCTTCGTCCTGGCGGAGGGAGAGATACGGATGGACCCCGGGAAGGTCGACGCGGTGCTGTGGTGGCCTACCCCCACCAACAGGAGGGATGTGCAGAGGTTTTTGGGATTTGCCAATTTCTATAGGAAATTCATAAGGAACTTCAGTTCCGTGGCCGCTCTTCTGCATTCGCTCACCTCGCCACATACCACCTTCGACTGGTCCGGGACCTGCCAGGAGGCCTTCAGCAGGCTCAAGGCAAGTTTCACTACTGCGCCCGTTCTCATTGTTCCGGACCCAGATAACCAGTTTGTGGTGGAGGTGGATGCATCGAATTCAGGAATCGGAGCAGTCTTGTCGCAGAGGAGTCCCAGGGATGGAAGGATCCACCCGTGCACGTTCCTGTCTAGGAAGTTGACCCCGGCAGAGAGGAACTACGACGTGGGAGATAGGGAACTGCTGGCGGTCAAGAGCGCGTTGGAGGAGTGGCGGCACTGGCTGGAGGGCTCGCAAGTACCGTTCGTTGTCTTCACGGACCATAAGAACCTTGAATACCTGAAGTCTGCGAAGAGGTTGAACGCCCGTCAGGCCAGGTGGGCCCTATTTTTCACCCGCTTCCACTTTAAGGTGTCTTTCCGCCCAGGCTCCAAAAACGGCAAGCCGGATGCACTCTCGCGGATCCACGAGGGAGAGCGCATGGATTCAGACGCCGCTACTATCCTGCCAGCGGGGTGCTTCGTGTCTGGTTTCACCTGGGCGATCGAGTCGCGGGTGAAGGACACCGCCACCCGCGGATTGTCCGTCGGGCCGCCTTTTCGTCATCCCATCTCTGCGGGGAGACGTCATCAACTGGGCCCATACCAACAAGACGGTCTGCCACCCGGGTATGGCGAAGACGCGTTCAGTGGTCGAACAAAGGTTCTGGTGGCCTAACCTCAGCAAGGACGTAAGGGAGTCCGTCAACGCCTGCCCGGTGTGTGCTGCCAATAAGACTTCCCGCCTACGGCCTGTTGGTGAGTTGCATCCCCTGTCTATCCCCTTTCGTCCGTGGTCACACATCGCGCTGGACTTCGTCACCGGCCTGCCGCCTTCACAAGGGAACACAGTGGTGCTGTCCGTAGTGGACCGTTTCTCCAAGATGGTCCACTTCGTGCCGCTTCCGAAGATCCCGTCGGCCAAGCAGACAGCCCAGTTGGTATTAGACGAGGTCGTCCATTACCACGGCCTACCCCAGGACATCGTTTCGGACAGGGGTCCGCAATTCAGCGCCCGTTTCTGGAAGGAGTTCTGTAACCTCATCGGCGCTTCAGCGAGTCGGACATCGGGTCATCACCCAGAGTCTAATGGCCAGACTGAGAGGATTAACCAGGAATTAGAGACCGGTCTTCGATGTCTAGCATCAAGGGACCAGAGCACGTGGAGCCAGCACATCAAGTGGGTGGAGTATGCCCACAATTCTCTACCCTCCGCTTCAACAGGTATGGCTCCACTCCATGTCGTGCATGGCTACCCTCCGTCCCTGTTTCCTCCACTGGTCACAGACTCCGCAGTTCCATCAGCCAAGGCCGTGGTGCGACGCTGCAAACGGACCTGGGAAGCAGCTCGGAGGACACTGCTGCGCATGAGCAGCTCCTACAAGGCCGCAGCAGACCGCAAGAGAAGGGCCGCACCAGAGCTCAGAGTGGGACAGCGAGGGTGGCTCTCCACTAAAAGATCTCCCGCTGCGGACGGAATCCCGCAAACTTGCTCCCAGATTCGTTGGCCCGTTCCCGGTTTCCAAGGTTATTAACCCGGTCGCCGTCTCGCTGAAACTGCCCAGGTCGATGAGGGTGCACCCTACGTTCCACGTCAGCAGACTTCGCCCGAATCGCACGTCGTCGCTGGCTCCTCCGCCCGGCCGTTGGGGGGGGGGGTACTGTCATGCTCCTGGATTCCAGCCAGGGCTGGGCGTGGCCAGCCAATCAGAAGGTGCACACCTGCGCCTCATGAGCACTGATTAGACCCAGTACATATAGGACCCGGGGGACGACAGATACTCCGCTAGATCGTTGCTCTTCATGCCTCGTTCCCGCACTCCTGCTTTCCTGACTTCTGATCTCCGTGCACCGACCCACGCCTGTCCACTGACCACCCTCGTAAGCCCATTCGCACTGGTTCTACGGATTGTTTGGACAGTCTACCTGATCTCAGACCTCAGACCGAATAAAGGTTTCCTCTGTACTGTCTGCTGTCTCTGGAGTCGTGCATTTGGGTCCACCCTTGAGCCCCGCATCGTGACAAAGTGTTGTAATCTGAAGGCATAATTTGGTATCAGGAAAGGATAGCTCATTGGTCAAAATTAGCAGGGAGTTATTTCCTTTACATTCCTGACCAAACATGGCTGCCTCAAGTACACATGGAGTGTTTTCCAAGAGAAGAAAGTGAGAAAGGTCAGTATGCAACCAAGTTTGTCTTCAAAATGCTAATCCATCAGTATTATTAATGCGTAAGTGTCGTTCTAGAATAATAAATTATTAATAAACATATATCTTGTATGTACCACTTCACAGAACTGAGGTTACATCTTTTTTGCCCTTTGTTTTATGCATTAAACAAAAAAGCAGTGCTATTTCCTTGATGGTGGCCAGTTAGGAGACTTCTATCTCAATAAGGCAAAAATTTGCCACCCTGCCCATGAATGGGTTAAATTGCGGTTTTATTTCTAAACCAGAATAATAAATGTTGCATAGACCATTGTTAAACTTCTCAATCATTGATATAGAAAACTAAACACCACATCCATCTGTCACGTCCCATCGGAACGAGAGTAGGACCCAAATGCAGGAACTCGGAAGACGCAAGGTAGTTCAAGAAGAGACACGTTTATTATATGCAGAGGTAGGGGATCGAGCAGGCAGTCCGGTGCAGCAGCGGTAGTTGGGACGTCGGGCGAAGAGAGCAGGTGAGCGGGCAGGCAGGAGTCGGTACACAGGCGAACAATCAAACCAGGCAGAAGTAACGAAGGAGTCAGGCTTACAAGGTTGGTCGGGGAACGGACGAAGATCAGGGATACCGGAGCACACGAACGGGACATGAAGATCATACGAACTGGCGCCGGCCAGTTGTCATCGCGGTCATATAAATCCACAGCATAATCAGGCTGCATGAGGCGCAAGTGTGCACCTTTCAATCAGCGCACCTGCGCGGACACCCGCACAGCTTGTGCTGAAGCGGCAGGATCATGACACCATCCATGTTCTCTTCTGGTTACCATCATTAGTTCCGGGTACGCTCGAACCTATCCTTGCTGACTTTAGGCTTGTTATTTACTTCAAAATAGATACATGATGTGGTTGATTGTCAAGACAATTTGCTTTATGCATTAGAATCAATTTTCCAATTTTTAGTCTTTTCCTATCTCACCTGTCTGAGTTTTCAATGTCGTCTGCATCTAAGTTTTTAAAAAATAATGTCCCAGTGGGGTACCTGACTCAAATTCCGCGTTTACTGATCCGGTGAGGGACTGAGCATATATATTACCTATTATCGTCTCTCTTATCAAGGGCACCTTACATAACTGTTTATCACACAAGGTATCTAATCTATCCATTACAAAAATTCATAACAGTTGAGGCAAGCAACTGTTCTGCTCACCATTTTTAGTCCTGTCTGAAAAAGAAAACAAAAAAATACCAGCGGCATATAGGTGGTCCAATGTCCAATGTGATTTGACTGTACAAGCATATCAATACAATCAGATCTGTCAAATTAGGTCATGGCACTCTGATTTGTCAAGAATGATCACACCTATAAGAAGCAATCTTGAATAATTCTAATTTTAACTTGATGACGTCTTACATCATCATATGATGTGAAATATGCCTTCAAGTGCTTGGAAAGAAATGATAAGTAGTACATTAAATTTCCTGAAAGTTCAATAAGCTAGGTAATTTAGTGTCCGGAGAATGCTGTGGTAGTGCTGTAAATCATGCTTGGATTCATGGTGACTCCACCAGAATGGGGTGAGGGTGTGGGCAGAAGAACAGCAAACACACACACAGCAGAAAAATGTGGCCTCCGTGTTACTGCCTGATGACAAATGGCCAGTTGTGGGTCGATCACAAACTAAATTCCCTTGCATCTATATTATGCTGTCATCATAAGAAATGCAAGGTCTCCAACTGTGCATCCCTACAAAGTGAACAAACACCCGCATGTTAATGATTAGTAAAATGTTTGACCCTCAATGTAATATTCATGGGCAGGTCGTGGTCAGAATGCATCAACCCTTAATGTAAAATCATTCACCTTAAGAAGTCTCATGAGACTATCCATGATTAATTGGTGTGTTTCAAAATTGAAGGCCAGATGCAAGAATGTGTGAAGCTAAAAGTTACTACCGTCTACAAAAAAAAAAAAAAAAAAAAAAAGTTGCACACAGAACTGAATAATTTATTAGGGAGTGCCTAGTCACTAAATTTGATATCATGGAAATAAGTGCTAATGCTAAGTAGTCCGAAGTTGTACTGAATTTTATCAAACAAATTTGGGAAAAATATTCTCCCAGGTCACACAACACTCCCAAACTCCCAAAAGATCTCATTGTAATGAACATCCTTAAGGATTAACAAGTGTACCTTGTTTTCTGGTCATTTGTGCCTTTTTTTTTGAACCCTCATTCTGAAAATAAGATTGAACAAGTGTTGTTGAGAGAAGAATAAAAATAAACATGCTGACACAGGCGACACGGGGGGTACAGTGGCTGAGTAGTTAGCACATCGGGGCGGGGGGGTGGGTGGTGAAATTTGGGCTCTGGTCTTCCAGTGTGGAGTTTGCATGTTTACCCGTGCCTGCATGGTAGTCCAGGTTATTCCAACATTCTAAAAACATGTATGGCAACTTAATAAAAGACACTACATTGTACACCAGAGTAAATATGAGTTTGAACGGTAGTTTTGTCTAAGTGTTGTGTGATTGTCTGGCAACCAGTCTACTTGGAAAGGCTCCACCATACCCGTGACGTAAATGGTGACTGTAACTGTAACTGTATTTTTTGGACTACAAAGTGGACTTAAAAATAATTTAATTTTCTCAAAAACTGATAGTGTGCTTTATAATCCGGTGTGCCTTATATAGTAATTAAATAGTTCTGCTTACTGACCTTGAACTGATTTTATGTGGTGCACAGCACTCAAAAATATGTCAGTAGGTTTTAGTACAAATTTGGTAATCTACAGAGTTGCACCGGTTGAGGGATTGTTGTAGAATTACGGCTACCGTAGTCAGGAGCTTCATGTATTAATACATACTGAGCTTCAATGTAATATTATGGTGTGTGTATAAGGATCCCAAAAAGGAACCTGTGAAAAAACATGCTGACAAAACAAATTTTTATCAGTCACAACTGAACATAGGACTCAAGCAGCTGTGAGAGAATTCAGGAATAATGACTCAATGGTCCAGAAGTGATGGAAGCAAGAAGTAATTAAAGAAGACATTAAATAGTTTTGTGAAAAGGTTTAATCTCTCCAGCCACACAAAAACAACCATCTTTCAGGAACTGCCAAAGAATTACAAAAACAAATTTGCCAGTTCCGCATCAACTGCAAGAACATGATCACTGAAAAAAATCTGGCCAGAGTACATCACCAACACGGACGAGATCCCCCTCACCTTTAACATACTGTCGAGAAAATGGGATACGCTGGTATCCATACAGACCGCAGGGAACAAGAACTCTTCTTTCACTGTAGTTCTCGGTTTCAGGCTAAAGGCCAGAAACTACCAACCATGTTAATTTTTAAAAGGAAACATTTACCAAAAAAAAAGTGTCTGGCTAGCGTCATCATCAAGGTTTACCCAAAATGATGTATGGACAAGAAGATCAGTGAGTGGGTGAGAGAAGTTTATGTCAATAGATGGGATGGCTTTTTCCGCAAATGTCCATCTCTATTGATCTCCGACTGAACAATACAGTACTGTGAAAACCCAAGAGCAGCAAACTAATTCAGACTTTGCCATCATTCCAAGTGGATTAACCAAAGAACTATGACCACTGGATATGGGCATCAACACGTCATTCAAAGTTAAATAGTGAGCTGCTTAGAAGCATTGGATGATTGGAAAAGGGGTCTCACAGTGTGGCCGAATTCTCAATTACTTTCAGAACACTCCCTGCAGAAAGTAACTTCAATGACAAGGTGCTCCACTTACGATCACATTCACACCTACGGCCAGTTTGGAGTCTTCTATTCCCCTTCCATGTTTTTGGGATTTTAGAGGAAATTGGAGTACCCTGCGAAAACCCATTCAGGCCCAAGTAGATCACACCAACGTCACACAGGCAAGACAGGATTTGAACTCGGGCCCTCAGAACTGTGTGGCAGACGTGCTAACTAGTTGTCCACCATGTTGCCCCATTCTATTACACATAACAATCATATCAATACAAACACAGCAGTATTCCAAGAAAATAGTATATTATGACATCCAGACTAAGAGATCAAATGAAATCAACTCAGGGGAGCTATCCCTGGTCGACTGGGTAGTACAGGACCCAGATTTGAATCCCTGCCTCGCCTGTGTGGAGATGTTCTGCCCATCCCTGTGTGTGTGTGTGTTTCCAGTGTGATGGTCTGAGCGGTCCCGGTGCTAAAAAGTCTCCTTGTGATTAACGAGCATCAGCTTATATTAATGCGCATGCGCGTATATTCTGTAAACTTCCAGCCAGTCTGAAACATCCTCATTCACGCTTCAATGTGTGCCATTCAACAACTTGTCACCGATTGCTCATGTTCGCTATTATTATGTGTGTGTGTATATATTTATTCTCTGTTCTCTTTATTTTCCTATTATGCCTTTAAGTTGTTATAATGTCGATCTTTGTGGCACTGTTTCCTTTCATACTTTTAAGGCCTTGTGATGCGTATCTTTGTGACCCGGTTTCCTCTCATGGTCTTGGGTCCTTGGGACGCGAATCCTTTGTGACGCAGAAGTCTGAAATGTTTTGAGAAAGCTGGACAAGGAGGCTTCTTCTTATGACCTCACCGCTGCTCTGGGAAATTACGCTGCTTGGAACACTAACTACAGAGACGCCTCCTGCCTTTCATTTTTGGACTGGTTGGAACTTTCGCTATCTTGGAATACCCAATGGGACGAACATTTGCTTGTTTGGGAACACTCGTTCAACATTGGTGGCTATTCGCCGTTGTGACTCAACTACTCTGTTCTTGAACACCTATTTTGAGTTAGCTATCTTATCGTGTTTGTGTTGTGTTGATGTGTGTGAGATTAAATTGTCAGAAACGCAATACAACTGCCTTGTCGCATTTTGCTGGTTTGAACAAAGGGGACGTTAGTCTAAATTCACACGTAATACTATGGACATCTCAGAAAGACGAACACAGCGAACATACATATATGTGTATATCTTTTTATCAACTTTTGTTTTAAGATTAGGGTAAGGGTTTAACATATGTTAGTTCCCTCTATGTAGAAGGAGGAGGAGGAATGGGAGCGGGGTATTTGCCAGTAAGCGTTGGCTGCGTACTCAGAGTTCCCCTATTAGTAAGGCATGCGCATTAATCACAAGGAGAATTTTCAGCACAGCGCTCAGACCGTCACACTGGCTACTCCAGTTTCCTCCCATGTCCCAAAAAACATGCATGGATCCCTCTGGTACTCATCCAAGTCTGTCTTGTTGCTGTTACTTAGCTGCTCAGCAAGGATTCTTGCCTTTGTGAAACTCAGACAGCACTCGAGATCCAGCACTTTGCCAATTATTATAGAAATTTCATTCAAAACTACAGTTGAGTTGCAGCCTCCCTCACCGCTCTTATATCTCCCTTGGCACCTTTACATTGGTCAGATGAGGCTAACCTAGCTTTTTGTCAACTAAAGAGACTGTATTCCTGTGCTCCTGTCCTGGAAATCCCAGTCCCCCTACATTGACAATTTTTTGTTCAGGTTGATGCATCTGGGGGAGGACTTGGTGTGCTGCTTTCCCATTGATCCCCAGAGGATACCCCTGTGACTTCTTTTCTCGTAGAGTGAGTCTGAGGCAGAGAGGAATTATGGGAACAGAGATGGGAACTCTTAATGGTGGTTATAGCATTGGAGGAATGGTGTCATTTTGTTGGAGAAGCACTATTCATTGTGTGGACCAATCACAAGAATTTGGAACACATCCGCTCTGCTAAGACTGAGAGCTCATCAAGCCAGGTGGGCAGTGTTTTTTGATTGTTTCACTTTCACCTTGTCCTAAGAACCAGCTGCCCAGAATGCTAAGCCTTACATTACAGCTCAATAAAACAGTACAATTCACCTCCAAAACTGATCGTAGTCCCATATTGCCCCAGAGTTGTTTTGGGGCCTCAGTTACACTTGAGATTGAAACATTTGTAAATGAGACCCAGGTTTAGCAATATGATCCTGCTGGGGTCTCCAGAATCCTTAATTTGTCTCTGATTCTTTTTGCTTTCATGTGCTGAAATAGGGGCCCACTCCTGACATCTTAGATGTCGTCCTTAGAATCTTGCCCTACATCTGTCAAATCTTCTGCCCTAGCCCTAGACTTTGTTACTTGACTCATTCTGTCAAAGGGAAAAAACAATGTTCTCATTGTGGTGGACAGGTTCTCAAGGACAGCACACTTTCTCATACTTCCCAAGATCATGTCAGCTCAAGAGAATGCCACCAGATTGGTTTAGCCTGATTTTTACTTCCACAGCATCCCTACTGGCAGTTTCCAACAAAAACCCCAACTTTCAAGTTTGGCAAACATTTGGTACATCTCTCAGGATTGACGTTAGTCTCTCGTGTGTGTGTGTGTTTCTTTCGGCTAGTCCCTTTCGGGGTCGCCACAGCGTATCATCTCAGATGGACGCATATGCGTCTGGTTACCAAACTCAGAACAATGAAGAATGTGAGCACACCAACCAGCAGCTGTAGACTGCGCTCCCTTCCATGTCTCAGTCTCGTACCGCTTCATGGAGCAGCCACCTTGCGTAGGTTGTGTATAGTCATTATTTTCTCCTGAGCTCCTCCTCAGGCATATACCCTGCCAACTGCTCCTTGGGCAATAATCCCCAACTCTTTCATTCACAGGAGAATGAGCTGTTCTTTCTGTGCAAGGTCTGGAAACAAGTGTATTCTGCTCTGCTATGGTCCTCTGCGAAGTCTCAGGCACATGACAACCATAGCCACATTCCCACACCTGCTTCCACTGTTGGTCAAAGAGTGTGGCTCCACTCCAGGACTCTATCACTTAAGGTGGAATCAAAGAAATTGTCTTCCCTCTTCATTTGTTCTTGTTTTCTGTTGGTCTCAAGTTTCTGGCCACTTTAGATGTCAGTTCCACCTTCCAAATCTTGCAAATAAAGGCAATTTCATTAAACCCTTTGCATACCTGATACCACCTTCCCTTACTTCCCGGGTCATTGATGGACATCGTTTTTTTATGGTGGACAAGCTCCTGGATCTGCAGCACCATGGGTGTGGCTTCTAGTATTTGTTAAACTGAAAGGGCTGCGGCTCGGTGAAATGGAGCTGGATCCCTGACCGCCAGGATTTGTGTAGGGCATCAATCTGTGACTTACAGTGCACCAACCATGATCACCTGTGCTGTGCACCAGGTGGCGCCTGTCCGAGGGGGATTACAATTAGGTCAGCTATCTCGGTGCCTTTAGCTCTGCCTTACAGGGTGTGTGCATGTTTGGTTTCTTCCAGGTTGGAGGTACTCAGGAACTGCTTTCCATCCACAACTCGCTCCCCTATTTAAGATGGCCCTGGAAAATTCCAGATCGCCTTATTATCTACTCTCATTTTGAAGTTTGGAATCTCACGATCCTGCACTCTTTAGCTCATTATGGTTTTTGCGAGGTATTCTTATCCGATGTTCTTTGTCACAGCCTGCCACCTGCCTCCGTTCCCTGCCAACCTGTGTTTATCTCCTCCCACTCACTGAACACCGGACTCGTTTCTTCCATGCCTGCTCATCTCCAGAGCCGGCCAACCATGATACAGCGCAGAAAACCTCTTTGCCTAGAAGCAGCTATCTGCCTCCAAGTGATTTTCCAATAAACATTCATTCTTTAACTATTCATTCCCTCGTCCACTCATTACCAGGGTCCTGAATGAAGTAAGGAGGGTGCACCTTGGACTAACTCAGAACATGAGATAACACCAAAGCTGTGTTCAATATTGTGGTGTGATGATTCCCCTTTTTAAGGGTACAACATTTGTGGGCGGAAAAAGTAGAACAGACTCAGCCCGAGAAGTCATGCCAGGAAGGTCTGCTGTTTGGAACGACTTAGTATTATGGTGACGGCGGTAGAAAATCCTTGACGAAAGTGCGACAGTGTGCAAGCGTGTTTAACAGCAACATCTGCTCATTTCTGGTGACTTTTACTGATTGCAGCTTTTAAAAAGCTTTACAGTGACTAGTCAAACAGGGCACACACCATAGAGACCTCCAGAAATAGTGAAGGTTTTCCAACTGTGACTGGCCATTACATTACTTCAGAATGGGTGATGAAAATTTGTGTTTTACAGACATATCTCTTATCAATTTTTCAGCATTTATTAAAGATATCTTTCTTTGCCATATAAATGAGAAGCATGCTGAAACTCCTCCTTTCTTGCAGCTGGAATCTCACCTACTTATAACCTTAAACTGTCACAGTAATGTGGAATATGTCAGACTGCCTCATTTAACCTGATTATACAAGACACCATTGTTAACATGTTAACATATACTGAACTGAAAACAGTGACCACAAAGAGATAGGAATGAACCATCATTAACTGTTTCACCCCTCCTATATACCCATTAATGGCCAAACATTGTATGGCTGAGAAAGTTAGAATTAGATTATCCATAGTTTTGATCAAGAGCACTTAACCAGTTTTCCAAATATTCTCCTATGTGTCATCATCATGAACTCTTGCTGTTTCAAGGTGTATGAGGTATTTGTGTTCCACATTCAATGCTTTTAATGCACATATCACCACACCTATCCCAGAAAACCGATAAGCTGTGAGTAAAACCATCCCTTTTATGTTATAAACTATTCATTGTAAAAGTAGCATGAGAACGTCAGCTTTTTAATTAAAAGATCAATTAACATCCCTATCTCTTCAGTCAGATTTGAAAACGAGTTTTCACCACAATTAAGAAATGGACTCATCAGTGCATGACTTATCAGCTTACACACACAGACACTGTTCTCAACTGGCATCTGTGGGATTCACTGTCCTCTCTATTTTTTGTCGCTGTCAGTCAGGAATGGTTCTGCTGCCAAGATTTATTAATTCAATAAGATTTCTATTCAGAACAGTGAAGGAACATTGTGTTCCCTCTGTTTTATTTCATAAAAGCCATATAAATAACCAGCTTAGTCCCAGAATTGTGTGGCTCCCAGGGCGCATTCAATCTTTTGTGTGATTTTAACACTAAACAGTTCAAGGTATGCTAATACACATATGCAATTCATGGGTTAGTAAATGAGGGCAACAAAAGAAAGCTGTCAATTGTTAAAACTATATGGTGCAAGAGCCTCTTCCCATGGGAAAACAGTTTAAACATTCCTGCAATTTGTAGTTAACATTTGGGGTTGGGGTTATCTATTAATGAATATTCAGAAAGTTAACTGCGACAACTGCCTAACCCTTTTTAATTTAACAATGTCTTTCTGTCATATGATAGCATTTTCAGCACACCATGTCTGCCATGGTAGTGCAGTGGAAGCATTTATTTGTTGTGAACTTGCACAGACATAATGATCCTCATGTTGCGATAAAACAGACAACTAGAAACATGCTTTTTCCAAACAAACAATGTGAGGATGAAGGGACTATAAATGTACACATTATTTTAAAATGAGTCAATACAATATTAGTATTTGAGTAGGCTTTCAATCGGCGACTACAAAATGTGCAGATGAAACTGAAAGTGACTGTCAATCGACTCTGAAGTGGAACTAACAAGACCATTTAGTCTGCAAAGATCAAGATTTCGCTCATTTAATTGTGCCCTGAATGCAGCAAGAAATCCAAATACCAATCATGATGAGAGCTCTGGAGAGATGTAGAGAGACAGATTTACATCCCAACAGCTTCAGGGCAGTGACTCCATTTAATTGAACTCTTCTCTTATGAGTTGGAAGCCAGTGTTAATAGATACTGCAAACAGCCAACCAACTGAAACTTTCCCCTTTATATGAAATTATATCCTACTACTGTGGTTATGTAGTGTAATCAACATACAATGTGTAGAGCCCACAAGTCCTCCAAGGCAGCTTTTCAAACACACATGGTCAAATTCAAGGCCACAGTGTACACACATTAAATGAAATATACTATAACAGACACGTATTGAGCAAATTTACAGTGCATAATGATTGGCAAAGAATATTGTTAGTGCTGTGTAAATATATTTGGGCTCAATTAAGTACTGTTGAGTTTTATGCATTTAAAGAACAAATAATGTTTATGAAAGGAAATATGGTGGAACAGTGGAACAGCAGGTAAACCATTGGCCTCACAGTTCTGAGGTCCCGGGTTCTATCCCGGACCCGCCTGTGTGGAGTTTGCATGTTCTTCCTGTGCCTGCGTCAGTTTTTCTCCGGGCACTCCTGTTTCCTCCCACGTTCTAAAAACATGCAACGTTAATTGGACACTCTAAAATTGCCCCTAGGTGTAATTGTGAGTGCGGCTGTTTCTCTCAATGGGCCCTGCGATTGCCTGGCAACCGCTTCAGGGTGTACCCCGCCTCCTGCCCGTTGACAGCTGGGATGGGCTGCAGCACTGCCCGCGACCCTTGTGAGGATAAGCGGCTAAGAGGATGCAAAGGATATATGTCCAGGATATCGCTCCCAAGATACACTACATACACATATACAAGATACACATTTTCCTGCTCCTCCTCCACCTTATTTCTAAGTTGGCCCACACAACATTGGGACTTTTAAGTGGAACTCCGCCCTGGCAGGAAAGTATGAACGATTAGAATTCATCTGAACTGCAGCTTAAGATTGCTGTAGGTCAGCTCATCTTAAAATGTATGCTGACGATGAATTAAAAACAATGTGTTTCATTACTTAGAGACGGCATACTTTTATGTATAAAAATGTCCTTTCATGTAAGTAAGTGGTAATCATAGCTGTAGGGCGACAGAGGAAGGAAGTGTATAGATAGCTGAGAAACTTGGAAACACGGGGAACAAACAGTCTATCGGGATCTGTAGCATCTTGCAATAATAAGAAGAGCTAACAAGGACAAGATGTCAGCTATAGTCTACAAACCTAAATGCATCTTTATAAAAATATCAAAGTTTATGTATAAGAGGGCATTCTTGATTAGCATATTTAGAAAAAATCCACAGGAACCAATCACGTTGCACCAGGGTGTGTCCTGCCTGGAAACCATGTGGGAGTCCCAATAACACATACTCAACACCAATGTACTCTCACTTTAGCAATTTTGTAATGAGCAGCCAGAAAAGGAAGGTATACATGTATTCTAGGGGTGGTACAGCAAAGAGTTTGATTCCAATTCTTTTCGGGCATTGGGTGAAACATTTTGTACGCTTTAAATAAAGGGTGTCTATCTATTTTCTTAGCAGCCCCCAACATAGACGAATATGAACGTTTGAATCAGGGTTCTTTATTACCTGTCTCAATATCAAACCTAGGAACTAAAAGGCAAAGTGTGGACCTAACCTCACTGACTTAATATTCATTCAAAAGGAGTAATTAATGGAACCAAATGACTTTCCTTACTCACCAATGACACAAAAGGTTAGTGTTTGTGATATTGTCAGACAACATTTTTCAATCATTGTAATGTTAAGGTCCAACTTTTTACTTTATTACTTTTGTTTCCTTAAAAAATACATGTGTTACAAGAAATTCTTCCAAACAGTGTCTGTCCACAGTTTTCACTCCCTCTTCATTGTATTAAAATGTGAAATCAAAATTAATCTACACTGTAGATTTGAATGTTGGTTTTACCATATCTATTACCTGCGATTTGAAGACATATACAGACACAACTTTGAGTGGGTTTAAACACACAACAGGCACACACACACTATAAAACCAAATTGCACTGTAATACTAAAAAACAACAGTCTGTATTATACTGTGCAGTGGATCCCAAACAGTATTGTTATTTTATTACAAGTGTATAGCACCATCTATTTCACTGGTCTGACTTTTGAGCAGACAGCGCGGGTCTGGTTGGTTCCCACACGGTGGTGGGTGTTGTGACTCAGTGGAAACCTGTCCAGGGTAAAGTCCTCTTTTTGGTCACAGTCGTCTGGGATAGGCACACAAGATGATCATTATAGGAAATGAATGAATGGCTGATCATAATCACCCTTTTCCACTCCTCCATCACTAACACTCATTGCGGTACCCAGTGTGGCGGCACAGTGGCTCAGCCAGAAAGTGTTGGCCTCACAGTTCTGAAAAAAAAAGTAACATTAATGGGACACAATGATTTGCCCCTAGGTGTGATTGTGGGTTTGACTGTTGTCTGTCTCCATGTGCCCTGCGATTGGCTGATGACCAGTTCAGGGTGTACCCCCCCCTCCTGCCCGCTGACAGCTGAGATAGGCTCCAGCATGCCCCACAACCCCTGTGTGGACAAGTGGCAAAGAAAATGGATGGATGGACCCAGTGGTAGATAGAAATGAATTCAGTTCTAATTGGGGTAGTTGACTGTAAAAGATCCATAACACTATAGGGAGGGAGAGGCGCACAGGGAACACAATTTGCATTAAAAAAATGACTTCAGAGCTACACATTATTTTACCAATAATGCCACAAAATCCTCATGGTTATTTGAAACGTGGTGCTAATATCGTCACATCTGACATCAACAAGACTCTTTGTCTGTGTTGTATTCCTGGAAACAGCTTTGAGACATGAACAGCTGGAGTGCCCTAAGTGGCTGCATCTATCTGAAGGCATTCAAAAGGGAGCAGAACAAATAAATTAGAGGAGAACACAGTTTGCTGCTTTTGTGCAGATGTGGTGAAAGCTTGTGCGAACTGTCAAATTATATTTTGGAAGATGGTGCTCTTCAAACTTCAGAGTGCCATTCAATAAGGACTCCGAAAAGAAAGCTCTCAATGTAGAGTGCTATGCATAGCACAAAGGAAGGTCAAAACATATTGGCTTCCTTAACATGGAAAGGAAACCATGTTTTGTGATTGCGGCATCTGGACATGGACATAGGCCTTCTCAGGGGGCTTTACTAATTGATTCAACAGTCTTATCTCACACAGGGATTTCATGGTGGTCCCTGTCTCATCCATCCCTGAAACTCAGTCACCTATATCTATATATATATATATATATATATATATATATATATATATATATATATATTAAAGGGCTACTGTCATGAAACAGATGATTTTTAGGATGTTATTAATGAAAAAAACGTCAGCCAATATGTGCCCATGTGTTTTTTCAACACAAAACATGATTTTGACGTATACAGCTTTTTATAACTCCCGCCATGAAAATCCTCTCGAGGGATTTGTTTTCGAGAAGAAGCAGGAAGTGACGTAAAGGACAGCGGCACCCCCAAGTGGACACTTTTGTTTCCATTAGTTTTACCTCCAGGAAGGTAGCTCGTTGTTCCTTCGTGTTATCCAAAATGCCGCCTCATTGCATTGCTGGACATTGCTTGAACACTCGGGAGAATGGAATTACCCTTCATAAGTTTGCAAGAGATGCGGTTCGTTGTGAAAAATGGATTGCACGGGTGCAGAGGACGAGAGCTTTGTGGGTTCCAAATGACAGGTAGGTATGTATACAGCTACTAAAAAAAATAATAGTTATGGGCTGACCACGTAATCGGTCTCTCATAACATAACAAAAGATCCGTGTACGAAATATGTCGATGTGCGCGTCAGACGGCGTCGGGCTGCTGCACAGATGGCGGCGAATCAGAAGAACCCAGCCAAGAATGCCTCAGTCAGCCGCGTGCGTGCATTGATGCGCCCCGGCTCGACGGGGTTCATCGACTACTGCGGAGGCTATGAACGTCCCTCTAAAAGCAGCACGGCTCAGCTCCATTATATGCCACCACTGCGCCGAAAATCAGTCACACCGGGCGAGGCGCCGCGTTCGGCGGTCACGGCTTCTGCGAAGGCTGCGGCTGATGGCTCATCTCCGCCGCGAAGGTGGATTGGATGGGGATCGGGTTTGGCCGTGATCGCATATCATCTGAATATGGCTCGAAACAGTAGTGTAATATAGCCCCGAGGGCTCGAAACAAAAGTGTAATACTGCCCCGGTAACATCACTCGGTTGTGTGGTGTTCTCCTTTTCGAAAAGAGCTTCCGTGTCTGAAGGGGCGCGTTTGTCTCCCATAGTTAGGGTGCACCACGTGTTTTCATTGGCAAATGTCCGGGTGACGTCACGGACGGTGGATGCAGCCAATATGCCGACCACGTGGATATCGTAGAATGACACTTCTGCAACTTTGCGCATGGATGATGCGCTCTCCGCTCACATTTATTTTTTCGTATAGACATTGAAGTGAATAATGTTACATGTATTTTTCATTACAATATCTATTTTTGAATGTTTATAGGGATGACACTTGGGCTTTAAGTGCCTGTGAGTCTCTGAATCGCAGCGTGGAGTATAAATTATATGAATTTGAAAAGTAGGTCAGAGATCACAAATTTACCAGGAAAAAAAAATACACTATGGCTTTTCAACAACGCGAACATTCGTTTCAGATTCTAGATAACTGCCAACTTTCATGCTTATCTGATAAAATAATTCAGTCCAAATTCATTCATCAGCAGATTGTACAAAGACAAGACACAAAGGTAGCTAATAATTTAATGAATGTGCAAGATTATAACAGCCTTCTGAACCTTTAAGAAATTCAAACAGAGGTTAAGATGTGGACTCAATGAGGCCTCAATCTCTATGACTAATTCTTCATATCATAGAAAGCCAAACGGCAGCCTTAGTGTTTGTGGCTTTAACCACAGCTTCGTGCTGCGTCTTAAGTTTGTTTTCATGACTTGCTTATTATAATTAGTGGCCTTAATCTGTAATTAGCCCTTGGGTTAACTCCACAGTTATGCCCTCCAAAATGAATTGTTTTGAAATTGGAAAGAACACTGTTTTACCACAGATTAGAATATTAACTGACAAAATTACTATATAATATATATATATATATATATATATATATATATATATATATATATATATATATATATATACACACACACACACACACACACACACACACACACACACACACACACACACACATATCTTGCCCTGCGGTTGGCTGGTAATCAGTTCAGGGGATATGCTCCAGCACTCCCTGCGACCCTCGTGAGGATAAGCGGCAAAGAAAATAGATGGATATATATATATTTTTTTTCAGTGTTTGCCCATTATTTGCGGGTTTACATTCCTTACAACTCCAAGAATAATAAAAATAAGACATAATAAAAAATACCCATATGTACCAAAGTTTTCCAACCACAAGAGGCACTTGAACATCTTTCTCCAAACTGAACAGCAAGCCTCATGTGCACAAATTGTTGTGTGACTTATCAAAACAAGTACACTTGAACACATTGATAACACTGTTAGCATGTATGCCAGCACATATTTTAGTGTGTATAAATGGTACTATATTATGACACTCACAAGGCTGAGAGGGATAACTGCTTTTTGCATCTATAAGGCGGTATGGTGGAGCAGCTTGAAAGCGTTGGCCTCACAGTTCTGAGGACACGGGTTCAATCCCGTACCTGCCTGTGTTGAGTTTTTATGTTCTCCCCGTGCCTGCGTGGGTTTTCTCCGGGCACTCTGGTTTCCTCCCACATCCCCCCAAAAAACATGCAACATTAATTGGACACCGTAAATTGCTGTTAAGTGTGATCGAGAGTGCAGCTGTTTGTCTAAATGTGCCCTGCAATTGGCTGGCAACCATCTCAGGTTGTACCCTGCCTCCTGCTCATTGACAGTTAGAATAGGCTCAAGCTCTCCCACAATCCTTGTGAGAATAAGCAGCAAAGATAATGGATAACTCTACAACTATCTAATATCTATAAGCAGAACAAACTACTGCCCCACACACTGGCTCATTACTGACAATGTTGTACACACGGTGCAGATCAAATTAAAAATTATATCGCCACAGCAAACAGGAAAGCATAATTTGCAAATAATAAAACAAATGAAAGAATGACTCAAGAAATAATTGACACAAAACATGCACTTTAAACGCTACAAACATCCTCCCAACATGCTTCGGAGTGGTCCCAGCATGCTTTGCAGCACTAAGGAGGTCCTTTGTAAAGGATAGGATGTAAATAACGTTTGAATTTTGTGTTTTGAGTCAATTATTTCTTCAATCATTCTTTTATCTTTTTATCATTTGCTAGTTAGGCTATTCTATTTGCTATGGTGTGATAATTCTAGTTTTGATGTGACAATGTGAGTGTGAACAACATCGTCCCTAATGACCGGCATATAGAAGAATTGTGTGGGTCAATGTAAGCTTTTTCTGGTTACACACGTGAAAGGCAATTGTCTCTCTCTGCTTTGTGGGCGCCATCATTTGCCAGCTTCTATACACACTAAAACATGTGCTCGTATGCATTCTAACAGTGTACCGTAATTTCCGGCCTGTAGAGGGCACCAGATTATAAACCTCACCCAGTACATTTGTAAAGAAAATACCATTTGGTGCATACATAAGAGGCACCTGTGTAAAAGCCGCAAGTGTCCACATTAAAACCCACGTTGTAACATGATATATTTACAAAGAAAGACGGTACACAGAAAGAGTTTTCAAAGTTTTAATACCTTAACTTAACATGGCAACAACATGATAGCACAATCAGACCTGGTTAAAAAAAAAAAAAAAAACGGTTAAAATAACAAACAGCTGCAGCAGCTACACAGTTGCAACACGGTAGTACAGCACTAACAGAGCCCATTAAAAAAAAAAAAAAACATACCTAAATCAGTAACACAGCAGCAACACGCTAGCACAGTGCTAATGCTAATTAATTACTGTTAAAAAAATAACATAACGGTAAAAGTCACTTCCTCGGCACATACATTACACTGGTCTCACTCTTACCTTTTCCGCTCGAGGGCCCCCTTGCGGCCGTTAGAAAAAATGCAGAAATTAGCCGCATCACCGCATAAACTGCAGGGTTGTAGGTGTGTGAAAAAGGTTTGATCTTTTAGGCCGGAAATTACGGTAATGAGCACGTTTAAGTGTATTTTATTGGACACGTCACAGAACATTTGCAAATGTTGGAACTCAGTGTGCATATACGGTTCACCACATTGTAAGGCGCCATGTCTAATCTATTTAGAAGAGACTATAAGACCTCAATCGTGAAAATACGGTACATTTAAAAAAATAATCACTTGGAGAACAAAATCCGCGAATATGCAGGGCTACGAACGACGAACCACATACGGGCAAGGGCACACTGTATATGATAACATTATTCACTCTGTCCATTTCTACTAAGCATTGTGCAATTGTGTTCACTTTTATATTCAGTGGAGTTTCACTGGCTTGTGTTTTGGAAGACCCAGTGACAGACTTGGCTAATTGCAGATCTATTCATCCATTTGCCCTTTCTTACAATGAGTCAGAGATTGGGACATGGTCCAAAATACTTCCTTGGTGGTGAAAAGGAGACAGTGAAGATTGTTTACCATCTGGACCGAAACATCAACTGTGCACATAGCTAGGGTGGTACTCCTTTACCTTACCTCTCACTCTTTCATGCAACCGTGTAACATAAAAACCATGGCAACCATCAGGAAGAAAACTATAAATGGGTTGAGTAAAATCAAAAGATTGTGTGCCCAGGCCTTTGTTTATAATAAATTAAACAAACTTTCAAGTGCTTTTGAAGCAAAAAGAGGGAGATACAAGTTGACCATTACTCAAACAGGATGTCACGAATCATAAATATTCATGGTAAGAGTGCAAGCATGAAAATTTACACTACATGTATGCAGAAACACGTTGTAACCTCTGTGTAGTGTTACTGATCCCCCGCCAGCACATGAGGAAAACAAAATGTTTCATTCAGTAAACCAAGCCGCTCGATGTCAACAGTTACTGTTTTAAACTTCCATATTTTGGCAAAACCCATCCCATGTCTTTAATCAAAATGTCAAACTGCTTTGGGCATGCAGAAAGTTAAGCATTTCACGGAAATTCAATGTGTGACAGTCAGTTTACTCTTGAAGAATATATAGTTTGTCATGCCTCAGGGTGCCAGCCCGCTGACCAAAAGAGTGGCAATTCTGAAGTTCACAGTTCAAATCTCTGCGATAGCCTTGCTCTGTTGAGTTTGCATGTTCCAAAAAAAGTATTCTACAAACAAACCAGACACACCAGACAGTTGCTGCTGACCACGATAACATTTCAGTTTTATTGAAATTATGGGGGCGGCACGGTGGCTCAGATGGAAAGTGTTGGCCTCAGAGTTCTGAGGTCCCGCGTTTGATCCTGGACCGGCCTGTGTGGAGTTTGCATGTTCTCCACGTGCCTGTGTGGGTTTCATCTGTTTTCTCCCACATCACAAACAATACATTAATTGGACTCTATAAATTGCCCCTAAGTGTGATTGTGAGTGCGGATGTTTGTCTCAATGTGCCCTACAATTGGCTGGCAACCAGTTCAGGGTGTAGCCTGCCCCCTACTCGTTGACAGCTGGGAAAGGCTCCAGCACTCCCACAACCCTCGTGAGGATAAGTGGCGAAGAAAATGGATGGATGGATGGAATTATGGGGTCACTAATGGTATAAGTGGTACATTCGCCTGACTTTGGTGTGGGCAGCGTAGGCTCAGTTGCCACTCAGCGATGGTGTGAAGATGAGTGTGAATGTCTGTTGCTGTGTAAGTGTGACCTGCGACTGACTGGCAACCAATTTGGGGCGTAGTCCGCCTTTCGCCTCAAATCATCTGGGATAGGCTCCAGTTCCCCACGACCCTGAACAGGATCAGCAATATTTGAGAATGAATTGATGGATGGCTGGATGGATGAAATCTTGGAAAACTTAATTTACTCTAGAAAATTTTAGGGAGCTCTGAATCTGTAACCCGATAAAAATATGTGCACTTTTTAAAATTCATGACAATGCATTTGTTTTTCTTGAATCAGTAAACACTGTGAGTGAGGAGTGAAAATGTAGTAACCTCAGCGTCATTCTCCGTGGGCTCATTTCAAATCAACAAAAGGAAGAAATCCACAAGGTCTGTACAATTTTCCAGTATGTCAGAAATCAATGAAAAAAGAATGAGCAATTGCTCAGTGACAGAAACGCTCTGACGATCTGTCAGTGGCTGATAACTCAGGGCAGGAAACCATGCTTTAACACTTGAGGAAAGACAGCTCACTCCCACTCAAAGTATGACTCTTGATTATTTTGTCTGACAAAAGGGTCTTCCTCATTAGTTCACACATTCTGAATGCAGAAGTCATTTCCTTGTCACTTGAAAATATGTCATCACATGAAGACATGCCCAATTGACAATGGTGAACATCTCCTTCTGTAGCAGAACTGTAATATAAGTTTTCATCCTTGAGCCTGTGTCTCAGCAGAGGTATAAACAACTGTCATAAAAACCCCACTCAGACCTAGCTCATTTACACCAGACATTGCACAGAAATAATGACCACAAGACTTAATTTTATAATGAAGCCAGAGTCAAAGCATCCGGAACCGTACAGCATATACCTTGCAGTGCTCAATATTGTGATAAGAATGAAAATGATGCGAGTGAATTATTTCTCAAAAATCTTGCAAACTGGTCCAGGAGGACCTTATTTTCAACCCTGCAATTCCTCGGGCTGTTTATCTTTCAGGAGGAAGTTTTCAATTTCTCTCAGATTTATGTTTTGTCATATTTGTTAAAACTGTAAACAACATTAAAATGAACTGTAGAAAAAAAGAAGAAGAAAAACAGCCCTCTTTGATTTCAGAATAAATCAGTGCAGCGATGGAAACATCCCCACTTGGAGACAGGAGGAATGACCGACAAGTTCTTTGCCATGAACCCACTGGGAAACTCATGGCGGTCCCACACATTTATCCTTGCACTACCCGTTAGCTTGGGTTTCATGGGCTTTGCTGATGTTAGGGCAGAAAATCCATCTCAGTTAAAAAAACTAATAATAATTAAGAAAATGCCAACAACTGGGCATAAGACGAGCAAATAGAAGAAGGGAGGGGACCTCCAGCATTTGAGGATTCAAATATTACTGAATTAGCCACATTGCTGCTAAACAGATATTGTAAGCAGGGCTGAAGATATGAAATATTTTAGTATTGGATCATCATGCAAAACCTTTTAACAAATAATCAAGTATGTAGATAATTTATATTTTTGGTTAGTTACAGACCCATTATGAATACACAAAAAAAAAATCTTAGACATGAATGACAAATTGTTTTTCTTTTTAAAATAACTTTTATTTTGGAAATTCTTATAGAGCAGAAAACAATTTTTGTGTCGAGAAAAATGTTCAGTGAGGGAAGAAAATGCAAATGCATTTCAGTTTCAACTTTCTTGTAAGTATAAAAAAAAAAAAAAGAATGGAGTCTGTTTTGAAACTTCACTTGATTAGCTAGCATTTTAGGACGCGATTGATGAGTTTAGACCAGACCAACTATACTAAAATTAAGACACCCATTAGTTTAACACATTATTTCAAAAAGTTTTTTTTTTCCCAAAGGACAGTATTTCAACTCAAAATGTCACAGCTTGTAGATGCAATGTCTGGACAATGGGGAAAAGATACAAGTACAGTGTGTGAGACTAAAACGTGACATATTCAGGGGGTGCTTGTTAAGTGCTGGAAGATGACTCTCAGCTTGACAATTTTCTCTTTCCTCCCATTAAGAGACAGCTACTGTATAAACCAATAGTCTTGTAATATCCCAAGAACAGATAAAGGAGGAAGGAAGTCTCCAATACGCTGTCAGTCACTCAATTGAACTCTCAGCCACACAAGAACGTCACAAACTTATGAGCTGCTGTCAGCCACAACGGATACCAACAGCGTCTTTCCAGACTGACTTTTCCTTACGCTTGTGTCAGAATACTTACCCCTGCCCACACTCTGAAAGGAGTACAGACATAATTACGGATACAGTATAAAACTCACTCATGCTGGCAGAGAATATGTTAACTTATACATGTTATACTCTAAGTGCATCCCCAAGGCAGAGAACATTTGAGTATTCGTTGCAGCCATAACTGTAAGTCTTGCACCTATTTTAGATTTTTAATTAATTGTATGTTCTCAAAAATTAAACAAATGTCAAACCATTAACACATTACAATATTACTCCATTACGAATAAGTCATGTTTCCAACAAAGCAACTTTGATGAATGTCACCTTTTTTTAAAAGCACACATTGCATACAGTTCATGTCTCATGGAGGTTTAGTGGTATTGAGGGGCGCCGCTTTGGTCAGTGACCTGAGGGGAGGAGGGATTAGTCAAGTGAGGCTGCCTGTGAATCATGCCAGCATTTTACAACTGCAAATTACCTTTTAAGTTTCCCAAAAATGAGATTGTGGCTAGGCTATCTCTGCAGAACTGCCAAAATGTAGGAGCGTTTTCAAAAAGAATTGCAATGGTATCATTCCCTCTCATGCCTCTTTGTTGTGCTCTTTCTCTGACCACAGCAGCTAAAGCCCAGTATCATTCATTAATGTCAAGGCTCCTCATTACTGTCTCCTCACACTTTTCGAAGACTCATTAACTGCATAATGGAATAGCGCTTGGAACAGTCAGACCTTCCCTTAGTGTGAATTAATCACCCATATGCACAGACAAAAAGGGACTTCTCGCATTAAATATTAAGAAATGTTAAGCATTTCATTTTTGCAACTTTTGTAAGGTGCAGTTTATTGAGGTGCATCATCAGAGACGTCCCACTGCTATCACTAAACCTTGCACCTGCGACTTTTACAGTATAAGGATGGAAGCCCAGTGTGAAGTGGGGAAAAAAAGAGTAAGGAAGCAGGAAGGTAGTGAAGGGGAATACTTACAGTTAACTGTGACTTTTACTGTTTTGGTGTCAGGAGAGGCGATGTCATTTAAAGCGCTGCATTCATAATCTCCAGCTTGGTCCCGTGTGATTCCACTGATGTTAAGATATTCACCGCTGTCATACTTCCTGGCTGTAAAGAGAGAAGTGGAGGAGCTTACTGCATGTCTACAAAGACAACATACATCCATGCACACACTCTATAAACTCAATATAGTATAGCTATCTTCTTACAGTTACCCGTGGTTTATGCGAGGAAGTCTTGGGAAGCAATTTCAATAAAGTGTTGTAATAAACTCTTGATGACCTTCCTTTCATCATAAAATAGCAGCAGATGAGCAGTGCACTTATACACTCGCATAGATGTTGTGGTTGGAAATTAAATGTTGACATCCCCTCCTCTAATTTGCTCATGATTAACTCAATGCCAGAAAATGCATTTAGAGCATCCTCCGGGACCAAGGACAAAGAGTAGGCACATGGGATCATTCAGGTTGGCATGGTTCTAGAGTAACGAAAACGATGTGTGTACAAAAGATGTTCATGCAAATCAAAAATGGAAAAGTGAAGTAAGTAGAAAAATGTATGGTCCCTCTTCTAATCCCTATTCCTCCAGAGGGTGGATGTAGACTGAAAGTAAAGTAGGATGCATCCTTGACAAGTTGCCAGTCAATTAGCTCTGAACTCATTAACATCATTAGCTTTCACTGATGCAGACGATTTTAAATCAGTGTATAAGAAAAGAGGTGCCTGTGAGTTAGCAGTCTGAAACCACAGCTCCGCTAACACTTTCCTTCATTTTGATTTTTCCACTTTTTTCTTTTTCATTTAGTGTTTGTTTTGTGTTATACTAACCCATTTTCAACTATTTTCAGCATTTTAGCTGTGACTGACACACCTTAATGTAAAAAAAATAATTGGTTGGTGTGTCTCCATGTGATTCAGCAGCTTGTTTACAACAACTTAGTTTTCGCCTTTATTTACACTTTCCCCCCATTATTCATTTTGTGATGAG